>NW_020456087.1:206882-286937 GCF_003342845.1 Nothoprocta perdicaria | reverse complement strand
TTGGTGACGGGGCCGGTGGAAAAGGTGCCGCGCGGCGGGAGTCTGGGCGCCCGGTGCGCCCTCCGCGCATCGCGGGGACACGCGAGTGACCCGAGCGGAGCCCCGCGTGGGAGCGCGGCCGCAGGGGCCGCGGGGGAGAGCGAGCCCCGCTGAGGGGGGCCCGGAGAAACGCAACGCGCGCTGGCGCTTCCCCGCCACGCATCTCTGTGGCCAAGGGGGCTGCTGACAAGGTCCCGCTTCAGGTGGGAGCGAGGAGCAGAAAGAAAATAGAACAATTTTCCTGCGTTAGCAGCCAGCAAGGGCAGTGGTGCCAGCAGCGGCTGCTTTCAGGCCCCACGATGCCACTCTGGGCCGGTCCCTGCTTACCCTGTAGTACCCCTGACCAACAGCACAGGCAGGCTGGTTTAAAACTGCCAGCAACCGCTCGTAATTTTCCCCCAAACCCTCGTATTTGCCAGCCTTAAATGACTCAAGAGGCTCCCTTGGTTTTTAAGAGCCAAATATTGCTGTCCTAGGGTGAGGCAGCGCCTCGTGCGCGTGCCGGCGTGTGAGCCGTGCGCGCAGCTACGCGAGTAAACAAGGACAGGCTCCCACTAGCGCCTTCTATGAAGCCCGCACGGTGGGAAGATCAAAAAGGGAAACAAAACCAGGGCTCCGGCTCCCAACAGCAGCCCGCTATTGTTTCACGTTACTCTGCTGCTGTTTTTATTTCTCGGTTGCAGAGCGCTTCCCCTAAAATCAGTGGCAAAGCTCCGACGGGGGCGGCACGGGAGCGGGCGCCCGGGCGCAGAGCCGCGCTCCGTGGCTCGCGTTGTTTTTAAAACCTGCGTAACAAGAGAGCTGTAAAACCCAGCCGGCAGCTGAGTAATGTTAATTGCTGTCAAGTCTGCCACGCAGATACCAAAGTTTCTAAGTGAGACGCGGGGAGGGGTTAGATTGCAAGCCGATCACTGGGCAGGTGAGGGCACGGCGGTGGATCCGCGCAGCCCAGCGTCGGCTGGCCGCGCTTTGCCCAAGCCTGCCCGCTTAGGGGCTGCAGAGTCACCGTGATTCCCCACGCGCCCTTTGCCAGCGCCCCCAGGAGACCAACAGCCTGGTGACGTGCGGGCTCTCCAGGGACTCCTCCCTCTGTGGCTCCTGCTCCAGGGCTCGTGTCTGCGCTTTTAGCTGCGCGAAGGGTTGAGCTTTTTTTTCTACGCCAGGAGACCAGGGCATGTCTGACTTGCACATCAGCTGAGAAAGAAACAGAACTGGTTTCTTTCATTTGCAGCAAATGGCTTCAGGTTGAAGTTATTTAAGGCTGGCGGTCCCTTTTCGATAATCCAGGGAGTGGGTAGGAGGAGAATAAGGGAATAATGTGAAAAAAAAAAAAAAAAAAAGTGCTAAAAAGGCATTCTCTATGTTCAAGATGTTCACATCTGGGGACACTGATGGTCAGGCAATGGCAAAATGCCAGGCGCCGGAGGGCTACTTCTGGTTTGATTGTGCATTGCCGTAAATAAAAAGTGAATGCCTGATAATTCCAACAGCTTATGTCTTCCAGACTAAGTAATAATTGCCTGCTGGTTAGGCTCATTAACAATAAAAGCAGTACCTGGTCAGCTTTGTTTTCATCCTGGTGAGTTGCAGTTGGGGCCACACTTTATATCCCCAGAGGCTGCGTTTGGGGAACTCCTACTGTGCAGAAAATGTATGGAAACTCCAATCTAGGTATATAATCAGGCTGGATGGCAAAAGAGCTCAGGAAGGATATTTGTGCCTTTCAGTGATTAAAAAAAAAGATATGGCAGTGCTTCTAAGAGAGGGACTCAGAGGGATTCCTTGAGGAAATTAGACATTGTTAAGAAATGGCTCCGAGTAAATAGACCGAAACCAAGACAGAGACAGCGAGTCTGAAATGGAAAATTGTGAACTGAGGGCAAGTTATACCCCGACCTCTGTGCATTCTGCTGAGAGAGCTCCCGCAGCAGCGCGAGACGAGCCTCCTACCTGGGAACTGCAGCCCCGGGGACAGAGCCTCTGCCAGCGTGTTTTGCTCATTACTCTACTCTTATTCAAGAGATTCACCTAAAATCATGTGCACTAGTCTCCCAGTGGCACCCACGAGGGAGATATCGCACCAGCCCATAACCCATACACTAGCCCGCTGTCCTGCTCAAAAGACTGGGGAACAAACTCGCTGCCTTTATTTTCTTAGCCTCACCATACATATCCCCGATGTATCTTCAGAACTATTTCTTCCTACTTTACTGATGAAAAGCTGTTGTCAGCATTGTTCTGTAACTGAAGAATATATTGTAGTCTTAGGTCTTGCAAGCTTCCCTGCCTGGGTGGGCTCCTGAACCCCACACAGGCCAACGTGACTTGTGGGGGGCAGTCTGCCTCAAAGCCCCACCTATTGGAACCCAAAGTGCGTGTCACAATCTCAGTTTTCATTTCTATTTTTCTAGCTGTCATAGTTGGAATAGGGGACTGGCGAGTAGCTTAATGGATCATAAAACAAAGTATAAACAAGGAAAACACTCGACATTGATTATGCTTATTTTGTTATCTTAAGAACATTTGACCAAGTTGATGTTTTTTTTCCAGGGGGCTCAATCCTTACTGAGCACTTAGGTTAGGAAAATAACTGTATTCCTCACAGAATTCATCAGCAGAATTTACCAACTGCGTTCTGTCACCGCCGAAGCATTTTCCTGTTGTATGAAGCAGAAAAAGCCCAGCTTGAATTTCAGGTTTTGCCCCTCGTGCACATTCCTTGCACGAGCTAACCTTGCAGAGAAAGTTGGCCTTCGCTGGGACCGAAGGGTTCGCTGGGTTCACCGTGAGCTGCTGATAGGAAAAACTGCTGCGTGTTACTCGAGAGCAGACTCACTTATTGAGGATATGTGAGCACGGAAAGGATGTTGCCGTTGGGGTTTTCTGCCCAAGGAAGCACAGCTTAGGAAGGCTTGCTGGTGCTGGGCTGGCTGCTTCTTTCTCTTTTCTTTTTTTTCCTGTTTTCTGTTCCCAGATCATGGGAATGTCTTGGGCAAATGCTTTGTCCTCGCTCAGGGTGTCGTACTTGCTTTTTACTGCAAGCTCCAAAGGCAGGAGTTTGCATTTTCCCTCCAGTGCTTCTGTTCTCACTAATGCACACTCACTGATGGCCTTAAAGGCAAACGGTTGAGTGAAACGCTAACAATTGGGGTCAAGGTGGGAACATTTGTGCATGTCACTGAACATGCTCTTCTAGGATGGAGTCATACTGATGTTTTTCTCCCTGCCTGTTCATTCTTTCCTTCCCCTCTTCCAACAAAGGCTTTCTGTACAGTTTCACTTTCTATAAGGAATTGTCCAATTCTTCAGAGACTTTGCCCAGAACAGACTTTCTGCAGCATGGTAATGATTAAGGGAAAGTTCCCAGGAAGATTTCTCTTCCCTTCTATAAAAAACTCCCCAAACTGAGACCAGAAAAAGCATTTGTTCACATGCATTTTATTGGTAATGTTAAATTCACTCATTTTTTTCTCGTTTCTGGCTTTCTTCCATTGGCTGTCTTTACCTTCTGATTTCATTCTTCCACACTCTCTCCTTTGCTTTTTTCCCATCTCACTTTATATGAGTTTGCTTCAACCTTTGTCACGTGTTCTCGACCCACTTCTATGGTATAAAATCACTCAGACTTTTGACTCTACTGCTGTGATTACGCAAGGAGACTCTACTAGATATTAAACTAAGATACTCACACAATGTTAACAGAGCTGGAGCCTTACCCTGTAAAGGCCTGATCTGCTCCTTGCCAAAGGCAGGCTGGTTTCACAGGAGTAAAATCAGACTTGAAAATGCCACATGCATTTTGAATGTTACTTGTAACAGGCACTGAGGAAGCGCAGGACGCACCCGGAACACTCAGGGCCTTGCAGGATGAGGCCTCTGCTCCGTATCAGCGCCTGGGAGGCTGCTGGGCCCCTAAGTGTCACCTCTCCCTGCGGCCTGACACCGCACTCTCCACCTTGGCTTTTCAATTCTGTGACTAGACATCCATCAGAAAGACTGACATCGGAGTGAAGAATTCTTCCTTTGAAATAATATGTTTAAAGTATCCAAGCGATACATTTTTATTAATTTTTTTTTTTTGAAAAATTCCCCAGTCAAATTTTCCATTGTGGGTTTTTTTTTTTTTTTTTTTCAGTTAACAACAGTAATAACCCCTATCCTGGAGCGGATACACAGATTCTAAATTCCCTTCGTTTTGATTATTCCCAGTGCTACTCACAGGATATAAAATAGAGAAGTCTTTGCAGAATCAGGGCCTAATAAAATAAAATGCACTGCATATGGTCCCAGTGGAATAAAGATATATTATCATGCCCACCTCACAGAAGCAGCAAGTCGTGTCAGTGCATTGCATGTTCTCTGTGCTGTTTCTCTAAGCATTTGCTATTGGCCTCCGTCAAAGACGGCACACTTGGAACCTGCTCAGTGTATTGCATTTCCTTGGGTAACTGCTCAATGTTACTTCTTGAGATTTGAGCTCAAAAACATTCATATTTGGATGGAAAATGGTGGAAAAATAGAGCTCGACTATCATAAACGTGAAGATAAAATAAAGATAAAGCAGAGAAACTTGACCCCCGGTGCTGAGTGTTTATGTTTCCTACTGTAATATGGGACTTTTGGCTGTGTTCAGCACAGTGGAGCATTAAGTCCTAGGTGCAATAAAATTCAAAGTGAATTTAGAAAGAAAAACTGGGAATACAACCAGAATTACCCAATTGTGCCAATAATTCAAAAGGAACATCTAGTTCTCAAATCTGCCAACTGCTTGACATTTTTATCTACTTCTTTAAGAAAATATAGAAAGAACATTGAAGGAGCTTTACATTGTTGTTCCAGTCCCAGATTTTCCTTCCAGTTTTAAGAAGAGTCTTAGACCAGTTTTAAGAAGAGTCTTAAACCAGTTTAAGAAGAGACTCAGGAGAGTCTCTGTCTCTAATAACTTTGTTTTTTTTTTTTAAGTTCGGATCCTCTTATTTTTGTATGTAAATCTATATCCTCTGTTTCACAGCCTGTAGGGTATTCATAAAATTCTTGTTGACGTTTGTCTATTTTCTTCATTTACTGGTTTTAATAAAAACTCACATTTAAGGTTTTTTATATAAGTCAAAAGTTAAACATTGTTATGAAAGCAAGATAATCTGTTTCCATTGGCAGATACAGAAAATTTTCCTCTTAATTTTATTTATACTGTATCCATTGTAAATGCATACATGCATACTCATTAGAGCTAAGATAAAAAATGAAGACCAGATTCTTCCCCCAGTGAATTCAATGGCAAATCATCCACAAATTCCTGTAAAAGTAGGAGGGAGAAGCTTTGCAGTTCTGCTAAGGAAAAAAGCAATCAACTTTCTTACAAAACTCAAAGCCTGGAAGATAAGTTTGAAAAAGAAATGGCAAAAGAGGAAGCTTTACAGCATTGCTGAAGGAATGTTTGCACCCAGCAAGTCAAGAATTCATCCCAGTACTTCCCCCTGCTTACAGAAACTCTTTTCCCACATGAGCCTGAGGAGAATAAGGAAAGTTGCACCAGGCAGTCCCGGGAAGAAGGTTTGCTTTGGGTTTGATTTCTGCACGTGCAGTTCAGCACTTCTTGTAGCTGGCACTTACAAGGAGACCCAGCGTTTTCCGTGTGATAAGTAACACACATCAGAGCTCACCTGTTCTCCTCGGCGTCGTTGGATGCAGCTCTCCTAGCACCGGGATTGCAGGAAAGCTGGGTCTGTGGAGCTACAGCCCGTTTGGCTCCTCTCCTCCTCTCCCCTTTTTAACAGCTGGTGTTTCCAAGAACTGAGTTGAAAGGCTGAGGCAGATTTTCATTTTTAATAACCGAGCTTCAGGTTCCCCGGGGGAAAATGTCCTCCATTGGAGACTAGAAGGTCTTGTGTCACCCAAATTCTTTATTTATTAAAGAGATAGATAGATCTTCTTACAAAACCACTGTAAAGACTCTCCTTAAATCTGGAGATTTAGTCTATCGCGGCTTTCTTACAATCTTTATTTATTTATTTTTCATGTTTGTGGCTCCATCATGAAAATCCAGCAGGTCACTCGCTGCTAGAAAGGCAGAAGAAATCACCTGAACTGCAGGGTGTGGGGAAATTAGAAAATGATGGTTGTATTCCTGGGTCTGCCAAAGACATAATAGTACAATAGAAGTCACTTAATTGCTTTCTGGTTCAGATTCTTCAGGTGTGCAAGGTGAATAATACTTGACTGAAAAACATACTGAGTTCCTTTCAAGAGTGCCAGCAAATGACAAATATTATTTTTGTCCATTCTGTTAAAGGAAGATTATGTTCCTCCAAACTTCCTCGCTGCCTGCTGCTGGTGGCATACAAATACAGAGCAGATTGACACAAGTGAAAAATTCATAATGGAACACGTGTAGTCTGGACTGATTTTCAGTATTTGTTTCCAATTTTTTAAACAATCTGTTTTTGTGAAAAGAAAAGAAAAATTAGGGGGAGTGCTCACTTAAAATAGGGCAGCCTGGAACAAAAAAATAGCTAAGTATAAGAATGCTGCTTTTTAGAGGAAGACACAAACATAGTAGTTTCAAAAAAATCCATAGAAAAAACAGTTTGTAATTGAAAAATTATGTACTTCATTTCAAGAGCTACTTTATTGGAATGTGTCAAACCCCAAAGGGTCGTGTTCTCAAATGCCTGCATGTACCTTGGGTGCCAAAGTCTTGTCTGAGCATTGCCCCATATTTTAAAATGTTGCTCAGAATTCTTGGTTTGAGTGAAGCCTAGTGATTTTTTTTTCTTTTTTTTTTTCTTTACAAAGACCCTTTGCAGAAAGAAAATGGGAAGGTCGAGAGCTGGCTTGGTACCAATGAACCTGAAGCAATTAAAGCTTTTGTGGAGGTTTTTTGATGGACAGCAGCTAACTGCTGGTTTCAGAGGAATCGCAGGGGCAGAAGGCAGAGAAAAGGGGAGAAACCAAAGCAGACAGAGCCGTTCAGCTGGTGGAGAGCTTTGGATCCTACTTGGTGACAGTCTGTAGAAGGTAAGGGAGGGTGGAAGTGGCAAGAGCACAGCAGCCACCTCTCTTGCTGCTTTTATGACTCACGGTGTGTTTGTTCCCCTTTGGGGAAGTACCGTGGCTTCCCACTGGCGCTGCCAGGCCAGCACCTGACCTGACTCATCGCTGCCCTTCCCTGGGGACTAACCAGAAGGACTTGTTCTGGTTAAATTAACTTTCATATTCTTCTTTCCCTTTCCTTCTCTCTTGCTACAATTTTTATGGTAGTTTTTCTTTCTCAGACCTCTATTTCCTATTGCTCTTTCTCTCTTCTTCTTTTCATCTCTTCTGCTCTCCACTAGCCCCCTTTCTTTCTACGTGGAGACACCTGGTCTCCTTTTTGCAGTCATCCTCCTCTTACTCTCTCCTGCCAAGGCAGGGCACTGGAGACCCTTGTTCCCTGCACCACTGTAGTTGGTGCTCACTGCCACTGTTGTCAAAGCACTTTACCAGCATATTGTTATGGTAATGGAGCAGGAAGGTAAGCCTGGGGTGTTTTATTGACAGGCAAGCCGAAACAGATACCTCCTCAGCCCTTTTCTGATTCTGAGATGCTCCCTGGCCTCCTGCTCACCAGGTCGGACAACTATGTCATTTCTATCCATGTTTTCCTTGAACATCTATCATTTCAGTATCTAACTGCCCACACTAGCACCAACTGCCACGCACAGGAGTGATGAGGGGCTGGGTGGCAGCACCGAAAGGAGCTGCCTATCCGACCTCTGCCCGGCGCACCCAGCAATGGGGCTGCTGGGGTTGCCCTCACAAGAACAGGTAACGCCACCTTGGCAGAGTGTCTCCATAGCCCACGGACCCCGACTGCTGAGCGTGTTACTGTGCGGGGGCTTTCCATACAGCATCGCATTGTTCCCCAAGGGCCATCACAACGGAGGGACATGGCACTCGCCTCTGTGCCGCGCGGCGCGGGAAGCCTCCGCAGCCGCGGCCCCAAAGAACGAGCAGCTTTATTCGATATTTCCTCCATTTCTCTGTAACTAGGGAGCAGCTACTGAGCAAAGAGGGGGGTTTCAGGGTAGGAGAAAGGTTACATCTCCTACCTGCCTGGGTACTGGCTCGGAGCTATAGCTGGAATATCCATTTTGGAAAGGGTATTCGATGCACATGCATGTACAGATCCTTGAATACAGCTGCAGAGCAGCCAGCTTCCAAACCTCTGGCAAAATTAGTTGATCTGGGTATGTACAGACTTTCCAACCTCTAGTCCAGTGTTATAGTGGATAGCCCTTTGGAGTTTTTTTTTTAAGAGCTGGATGGGAGTTCATGTTTAAATGAAAGCAAAATTCGACTTAACACGAGCAGAAGCCTGACAGACATAGCAAAGGATCACTTGCAGTGAACTCTGGGGGGATCTTAGGCAAATCACGTTGCCTGTTTCAGGAAAGTTTCTATTGCTAAAATAAAGATGTACTTTCACACATTACCCTTATAACTTTCAGATCTGAAAACATATTAAAGTGAAAAATACTAATATTGTATTATAGGATTATATAGATATTATAGTGGTTTATCTTTCTTTGAAATTGAACTCTAGATTATGTGCTTGCTTACCCCATTTTTATGCCCATGTAACACTATCAGCTTAAAAGAAGTTCATATTAATTTATGCTTACTGAAGACTTGAGGTCATGGGCTGAGGTTTTATCAATAAATACCGTGCCATAATAATGGCAAGTGTCTCAGTTTATTCATGTTACAAAATGTTGTCTGTCCTCAGTCAGTAAACTTCTTATGCAAATAGAAACCACCTAAATTCTAGCAGGATGTGAGAGTTTCTAGTCTCAAATACTCTGTTGGCACGTGTTGAAAACCACCTGTATGTTCTTTTAGAAGTTTTTTCTTAAAGCCCAGTGTTTCTTTCATGGCATTCCCAGATATAGAAGCATCCTACAAAAGATTTTGCATGTACTCATGTACTCATTTGGTATTAAAAATACCAAAACAAATGTAATCTAGCCTTGCTGATACACTAGTCTGAAAAGTTACAAAAGAAGAATTTGAATCCTTGGTGTTTGACTATTCATGAAGAGCAAATTACTATTCTTTTTGAGTGCTTACACAAGACTGACTAGATGACTTACAGGAATAGAAATAACATGGTCTTTGGCACCAAGAAAACATATCTTAAATAGAATGCCCTTCAGCATGGAAAAGGGGGAATTTGGGGAAAAAAAAAAAAACTATGGAAAAAGTTTTTACTAAAAATCAATTGAAGTTATTGTCAGATGACCTTCCATAAAAAGGGTGAAGGCTCATTTTCCTTGCTTTAATTTGTTATGAACTCTTCTCAGCGTGTGGCAACCAGAGGTTTCAGAGAGGGCTGTCACTAATCCTTCACAGAGAGAAGGATTTTTGGTGTCCCAAGGGCAAGTAGCCTGGAGTGGGGATCGGAGGCTGGAAGGACCCCTGAGGGATGCTAAAGAAACAGCCACGCTAGTTCACGGGTTGAAGGTGGGTTGGCCTGTGCCTGGTACAAATCTTCTAAATACGAGGAGCATGCTTACACGAGGGATAAACAGGATTTGTAAAAACAAATATAACTACAGGCAGACACATTAAGCCAAATACACTCCCAGTAAAACTTGCCAGGCTGACACCACAGGGGTGAATTTGGCTCCACATGTGACCTTATCTAAGACTAGAGCTGTGACATCTAATAGTACGTATATTAACACTGTATATACTTGGAAACTTTTATTTATAAATGGATTTGCAGACCAATACTTTCTGGTGTGTAGAAGCTCAGATGCTCTGACTTTGCATGCGTACGTGCCACATGGCACAATCTATACTCTCGGTCTGTGCCTATATATAGAAAGTAAATACATGCAGCAGGGCCGTGGGGGCAGGGGAGGCCTTGGCCCCGATCCATTACACCTGGCCTTTCTCGAAGACCATTAAAATTTCATGTTGTTTTCCTGCCGCGTCTCCCGCCGCCTTTGTTCCACTCAGGCCACTGCTGACCAGCCTGCTGCCTCCTGCGCGGGGCGGGCAGAAAGACAAGGGCCAGGGCTCGCATTTTGCTGCTCCTGCAACTTCTAATGAGCTGTCAGTCAGCGGCCTTGTTTCTGGGAGCCTTATCGGTGGCTGCCGAGAGGGGCCGGCGCTGGGGATGCAGGCGAGCTAGAGGCAAAGCCACCAACCGCACATTGAAAGTGCCCTTCGGCTTCCCGACCAAGGTTTCCCTCCAAATTATGGTCGCCTTCAAGCCCTTACAGTAAAACACGTCACTCAGGATTACAGCACACAAACAAACTGTTATTTTATTGTAGAGGAAGAGCAGTAATCTCTACACCTTATCAAAGTCATCATGTAAACAGGACAAATTACCTTGCGTCAGACTGGCTTGCAGATCACCTTTTTTGGCAGAAAGAAAGGAAGCTTATTTCTAGAGATGAGTCAAAAGTGGAACCATGCTGCTAACCCACAGAAACTTGTGAGGGCGGATTAGAAAACATGATCTAGTTCTACTTTGGGTACATCTATACAGTGTTTGTAACTCGGCTGCCTTGCAAGCCTGGAGGAAAAAGTGAAAGAAAATGCAGAGGTCCAAGGGAAGCTGTGAGCCAGCCTTAAACGGCGTCCCTGTAACAGCTCGGAGCCCCGGCCCTGCGGTTGCGTTCGGATACAGCCCTCCTAGCTAGGGGATACAGAGCAGCCGCGGCTGCCGGCGCCGGCACACACGGCGTGAGGGGGTCGCTGCCGCATCGCGCCTCAGCCCCGGGGGCCCTGCAGACACGCAGGGCTATTCAGCTTCACAAGCCGAGACCTGGAGGGGTTTTCCTACTAACTCATTACATTTGATAAATTGTGAGGCCAAACTCCTCAGTGTGTCTTACCTGGTAACAGCTTTTTAACCCTTTGGGGGTTTGTCCCTGAGGGAGAGAGAAATGAACTAAACTGAAGGCCTGGCAGTTGGCAGTAACCAAACAGCTTTGCCTTATACCTAGATGAAGATGCTCATGTAGCTTCAAGTCTTCAATGAGGAACACACTTGAAGAAGACAGATAAGCAAACTTTCTTTACCAGCTCTTGGTATCGTAGTTTTCTGTAACAGTTTTTGCATAATAATTTCCGTTATTGAATCCAGGACAGTCTTGATTCTTTATTTCTTTGACTTTGTAGAATGTATCTTAGAAAACTTACTGCTCCCACCCAAGCTCTCAAAACCACAATATCTGATTTCATTGCTTTTAATGTATCTATTTCCCTGACACCTCTCTGAGGTGGGGAAATACTCCACCTTTTGCAATGGGAAGAATATGAGGCCAGGAGAAGCCAAATGACTTTCCTGAGGTTGCATGTGTCAAGGCAGGGAATCACGCAGGCAAATCACTGGACCACTCCTACTTCACCACCTTTTGCCCCTTTGCAAAAAGTCAACTGCCATGCTACTCTCTGACAGTATTTTGCACCGCTTCGGATTTTTCTATCAACCAAATCTAAATCTAAAAGTCAGCATAGTCTTATAAGCAGCTGTACCATACTGTCAGATTATACTATTACATTGCAAGTCCCAAGGTAACTAGTGGTTTTGGCAGGCCAAGCTCCTGGGCCTATACTTTATTGCAAACCATGGTGTTGGAGGAGAAATGCTTGAAAGCAAAAGTCTGCAAAAGTCTCAATATGGAAATGCAAAAGTCATATAGAATCATACATACTAACTGCATTTTAAAACCAGAATTTTAAGGCAAATATACCCTTTTATGGATTTGCTCATGATTTCTGGATACTTTGTGTTGCTAATACTGATAATCCGTTGTACAATTACCATGAAAACATACTGTGTTTAAATTAGAGTACCAGGAGATCAGGCCAAAAAGGAAGTGGGAAGAGACTTTCAGGTTCTGTGATCAGGTAATATATGAAGTGCTGCAAGTCTGTACTTTCTCTGCACAAGCTCAACAAGGCTTGGCTGGACACAGACTTGGAAAGACAAGAAATTTGGGGAAAGTTGTCCTAAGTATCCAGTTTTTCTTATACATGCTTTTGTTCGAAGTGCATCTTTTCTACAATGATGTTGGAGTGGACTTGAGAGGGGCCTTTGCACAACCACAGCAAGTAGAAAATAGAAGTGTTTTCACATACTTCATTCTCTGAGTACTCTACACCACTGTTAACGCGCAGAGCTTGTGTGGAGCTGTGAAGCAGATGTGCAGTACCAGGATTTAAGCGCATTGCGCCTGTTCCTCGTCGTCTGCTTGGTGTGGATGCCACCCATTAGCCGCTGAGTAGGAGGCACACACCGGTTTTCTCTTTCAGCTCTTCTGTAGGAAAGGTGGCTACAGTTGCTGTATTTTGTGCCAAGCGCTAACACAGCATCAGGTACATGCCCAAAAGGGGCAGCTACACAGGAATGCCTACCCTTAGAAGTGATTTGAGTCCACAAATCCCCACTCATCCAGGTACCTGACTGTACCCAACTCAAGGCCACAGGTAGTGCTTAAGTCATGGAGAGGGGTAGCACCCCCCACATGCTTTCCCTGTACCCGGCTGTGAATCTTGCTCCTGTGTGCCAGCTGCTCCATGGTGTTGGTCATCTAATCAAGGCAATGAACTCAAGGCTAAAGGCCCACCCAGTAGCTACGGAGATGCTTGGCAAAACTAAGTCTTAATAAGACTAGTCTTTGTGTATAAATGTGTACCACTCTTTCAGCTAACGTATAGTTCCTGCTCTTCAGCAGTACAGACAGCACCTTAGTGCTCTGTAAAAGCACCATCCGTTACTGTTAGCTCTGGCATCCACGACGCCCTCGGGTTGTTTGTGTCTTAAACAGTTTTGCAGAATTTGAATACTGGAGCTGGCAGATCTAATGTGGTGCTGACCCTGTCTGACCTACCAGTCCACTGTAAAAAATCCCTGCATCCTCCCCCATGCAAGCTGTGAGAATTACAGGTTAGGGCAGTGCAACCTTTCCAAGTAGTTCTGGCTAAATCCCTTTGCATCCCTCTGCCCTCAGCCTATCTCTCAAATCACATGCATGCAACAGTGGCAGGTCCTGCTTAAATAACTGATTATGTACAGGCACCATAGGGGTCATTCAGCTGTTGGGCCTTGTGTGCAGTCCTAGCAGCTGTTCCCCATTTCCAGCAAGGCAGAGGAATTTTCTGTGGGCAAAGTGTGGCCCTTGGGCTGCCAGTCAGACCACCCCACTTATCAGTGAAATCTGAGATGCTCTGGGACGACAATGGAAAATCCCTTTCTAAATGTCATCTCTAATTATTTTATTGCTTAATTCTTCGTAGTCCAGAAAGACTCTCTGTCTGACCATTTGTACTTTTAGAAAACCCAGATGTCAGCTGCCAGCTGTGTTGCTCTGAGCTGTCTGCTACTCTTTGGGTGATGCCAGTTGTTGTCTTCTGAGATGTGTGCGCATAAGAGCAAAGCACTTCGGACACTTCACAAGCAATCAACAGCATCCTCAGGAACAGACTTTGAACAGTTCTGTTTGGATTGTCAGGGTCAAAGAAAGCGAATCCTTCAGCACAACAAAACAGCTGTACAGACGTAACGTCCTTCTGTTTTTAAAATAGAAAAAATAAAAATGGATCCCAAGTTCCCCATAAACATGTGCGAAAGACTGGGAGAATTGCCTTTATTTAGTGGCCAAATCTCTTGAAATGGTGCAGATTTCTTCTTATGTGTTTTATCAGAACCGGTTTGGGGGCTGCCCCTCATATCTTACCATTTCAGGAGATTGCCTTTTTTGAAGAGCTGGATCAAGAACCCCACTTAGAGTAAATACATGTCAGCTCTTGAGACCTTTGTCTGTGGTTAGAGGACAGCATGTCTTATTTAAAAGAAAAGTGAGAGAGTCTGTCTGAGGGGCAGATACCTCCGCGCAGTCCCCACGTGAATAATTGAAGTGGAATCTGGAATGTACACCGCCTCGCCGGGACTTCTGGAGACCACGTCTCATCGGAAGAACTGACTGTTACCGGAGAGGTAACGGAGAAGCTGCTGGCCGAGGCCTCTGTAGTCTCAGCCCGCTGTGGAACAGAGACACCTGGGTCAGACAGGGCACCCCTCGCAGCACAAAGTATACGGGATCAGAAAACCGGGCATCGATCCAGGGCCTAAACGCAAGCTCACAAAGAGATCCTTCAGAGATGCCAAGGGCAGCCAGAAGCTTGCCCCAAGGAAAGGACACCAGGATTGCTGAAACACTGATGCCACAGGAGAGAGTTTAGAAATCTCCTCTTACTCACTTCAGCATTGAGCATCCCTGAGCAAAGCTGTCTGACAGGCTATTAGAAGTACTTGCATCCTTTTGCACTGCAGCTCTAACCTGTGACCTTTTCCATCTATTCACAAAGATTTAGATGTCAGTTGCCACTGAGAGAGATTTAAATCCCCATGTAGTGATATTCTTCTGAGCTTAGCTCTAATAACCTATTGACTACTTATATTCTGTCAAGTCCACTCACTGGCTTTCCAAGGCATAGGATTATTTCACCAAAAAATAACAAGGTTCAACCTATTAACAAAAGGGTTTTTTTCTTTTTGCAAATTTTCTAATTCTCCATTCAGAGATCATGGAAATCAGAATCATCATACTTGCTAATTTTAAAAAGAGATACCAATTTTGCAAATTATTTTTTTAATTTGACATGTACAAATTTTCATTTTGCAACCAACTCTGCTTAACTTTAAATGCATTTTGCTAGCAACCACTCCAGGCAGATGAAATAGCTAGAAATATTATACCTATTGAGACCCAGACTGTTGCCTCTTGGGAACAGAGAAGAGTTTAATAGGTTGGGGGAAAGCATCTGTAAACTACAATTGTTGGGAAAGAGAATGGTTTATTTAGTTGCTTCTCAATGACATATCTTTCTTAGGTGTTTCTAGGTTGCCCATCACAAGTGTCTGAGCTCCATCTCAACTGTCTGGAAGGTAGTAACAGAAAACTGCTATTTGATCTCACTCCTTTATCTAATCTCATCTATCAAGAGCATGCTCAGCAGGCTGGTATCTGAGCACCTCAGAGAAATTACACACAGTCAACAACCTTTTTTGTATTGGAAAACAGCACTGCTTAACATCAAGGAGATACAAATGAGTACTGCGTGATTCAGCTATGTGCACCCACAGGGAATGTGGTGAGGATGAGTAGGGGGAAGCCTAAAAGAAGCTCCCCTTTCTATGGAAGTCTTCCAACAGCCTCATCATCACTCATTGCCTATAACACAGTAGATACAATATTTGCCCAGAACACGGAACAGACTTCTGTATGATGTTTAGCAGATGGAGAAAAGCAAATTACAGGTAAAATGTTGGTCCCAGACTACTCAAGCGGATAGCAGAACAGCTGCAGGTCTTGGGCCTGGATCCAGGACAATAAATCCTCTGCACTGGACTTGAGGTAGCCTGCACTTGAGTTTAAGCCTCAGTGGACTCCCTTAACCAACAGCTTTACCACAGAGAACGACTGCTTGTCAACTCCTTTCATCCACTTCCCTCCAAGTATATGTTAGCAAAAGCTCTGTAGACCTGATCTTACCCAGGTGTAGCACATCCCCACACCACAATATCCCAGCTTGAACGCACGCTGTGAACAGAGAATGTGGACTAGCTGCACCTAGAAATCCCCAGCTGGCAACTTGGGCAAGCTTTGAAGTTGCCTTTGCGCTGAAAAGAGCAATGATCCCCAGGGGTCTGACTTGTAGGACCCTGTCCAGTGAGGAGTACTTGTAGCAGCAGTATTGGCCAAAACAACCCTCATGGACTAAGCAAGTGACCCTGGTTCTTCTTAAGGCATGGTGCAAGTAGAAGCAACTTTGGCACAGCTAGAAAGGCAGCTCAGCAATAAGCACAAGCACGTGAGGCTGGTTGCCACCAAAAGAAATGGCTGCCAATTTTTGCCAAATCTAGTGCTTAAATTTAAGCCCATATACTGATAAGATGTCATGTTTCAGCTACTGTTGTTGAAGCTCCTAATACATGGCTTGCTGATGGGCAAGAAAGAAATTGCTCATTAAGTAGATTCTAATAACTTCTACACTGCAAATTCATTTAAAAGTCTATCCTGATATATTTTGACCCCTTGAGGAATAGTAAAAGCCTTGATAGAAGCACTCATCATTACCTCTGTTAAGCAGTCACAGTATTTAAAGAAAGAATGTACAGTGCTGAGGGCTTCTGTGCACCTTCAGGTCCATAGTTCAAATCCTTTGTAAAGCTTAATTGTCTTTCTGATCAGTCCTGCTCTGCAGTGTGGACCTTATTGCCTAATGTGCCACCAGTGCCAGCTGCAAGGACCTGGAGCCTAGGCCACTATCTCAAGCCAGGCTGAACTAACCGTGCCTGGAATTAATAAGGGATCATGTGCCCAAGTTCTATAAATAAATGAAAGGGACAGAGTCATCTCTAGGAGCCTTGTCACCTTTTAGGCACTCATGCATACCTTAAGTGCACCGGGCCAGCACAACAGCTCAGGAACAAAATGAGCAATTAATTAAACAAATGTACGGTAACAGAGGTAACGGAGTAACTATCTGCACAGTGGGAAAGCTTCCCAGAGCCACGTCACCTGATCAAAGCCTGTGCTAAGGGAGCAAGAAGGAAAGGAAAGAAGGGAGTTTTAAAAAGATCAGAAGTTGTGTCTGAAAACCAAGAATACCTACTTCTGTCCTCAGGGTACAGACGCATTAAATCATCAAAGGATGGTGAAACTTCCAGTGCACCAGAGACGCCTGTGCACACATTCTTACAGAGTGAATTATTATGAAATAACCTGAGCTTGCTTGTCCCTCAGAGAAAGAAAGATGGCAGCCTCATAGTTAGGGTGGGTTTTGTTAGGTAGCTGATGGTCGTGAAAGCACCTGATGTCCCTTCAGCTCATAGCCAGGTTCACTGTGTTGTAACTTAGTGTGCTCCTATGTCAGCAAGCTGGTGAAAATACCGGCTTGAGCTTTACACGGTAGTTTTCCATTAAAAGGGTGATAGTTGCATGGATGAGCCTTACTCTGTGCTCAGGTGCCTCCTGTCAAACAAGGCCTACAGCAAAGCAGGAGATGTCTTGTTCAAAATTTGGAATAGGCAATAGAAGCATTCGAGAGAAGTACAAAAACATTGTGCTGTATGACTAAGAGCTTCATTTGTCTTCAAAGCAAGTATTTCCAGGTATCATTCACTGATAAACAGTTCTAGTAGCTTCAGAAAAGCCCTGCAGGTCTCACAGCCTAACATATGGTGTGAGAAAACATTCACCAAGTCTTTCATTCTGAGATGAACAGCATTGACTCTGGATGAAATGCTGCAATACCAATTTCAAAAGCACTTAAGTCCCTCTAACACTCTCAATTTGGCAGAAAAAGCCCTAATCTTCGAAAAGGGCTAACAATAATGTTTGAAAAATCCAGAACTGCTAAGTGCTCTTCAAACATTTCTTCATTAAAGGTTGTTGATAACAGTTGGCTGAAATACCCAGGAGAACACTAATGTTAAGCAATTGTGTTAAAAAACAGCACTGACCAGCAACTCTAATACAAAAATGCCTGAAACACTAAAACGAGCTATGAACCCAACTCATTTCATGGTGTGGATGTGAGCACAGGACACCTGTGTGTTTGTGCACATGTAGCCTCAGTAGATAGCCAAGACTATGGAAGTGTGTGATGAAACACAAAGTTCCTAAAAATATCTGGCAAGAGGGAAAGTTAAAGAGTCAGTTTGTCTTGTAGTCTTCACCTACTGATAGGTGGATTAGTGGTCAGTCTGCAGGAAAAATGCTAAATAGCATCTCTGCAACCTGATACAAGAGCCAGAATAAAACAGGTTTTTTTCTCCACTTATACAAGTATCATTCTGGAATGATGCTCTTGACTTCAGTGGAATAAATCCTGAACTGCAATGCTGTGACTCAGTGGACTAAGTTCCAAGGCACAACATTAATATAGGATTTATTTCTTTGATCTAGTAGTAATAATGCAATGTGTACTAGAGCTGTTGAAAATCATTGGGCCATATCTTCCATGATGGGATGTAACCAGGGTTTTAAGTGTTGTGCATTTCCCTCTTCAGTAGAGGGGATCAAGAGAGTGTGAGGGAGCCAGAGTGAAAATACAAAGAGATACAAACACACTCTTTAAGTCAAAATGTTGTTTTCAGATTTCCATGTATGATATGGTTCCCTTGAATAACAGATTTCCCCCCCCACACTTCCTCTGTTTTTCCAGTAATGAAATAAAACCAATCATCTCTTTTCACTACAGCAGTAACATACCTGGTCAGACTGTTTTCAGAGCCTTACCTAGTTTGCTCACTTTATCAGTGCACAGCACAATTAGTGGGCTGAATAGGGCACGGCTTATCATGGGGATAGGCCTCTGCCTCAAGCACTGAGATGAACACACCACTCAGCCACCTCTTTCCTGACGGGAGTGGGAGCAGCTCACCTGAGCAGATGGAGCATCCTGGTACAGCAGTAATTCTCTATGTTTCAAGACATTTTGAATATTCCTGGTGAACACACAGCAAATTGTACAACTGCTACCCTTCATCTAAGGCTTCTAAAGGGAACATGTGGTTCTGATTTACCTTCCCCCCTCCCTCACAAATTACTGCATGGGGGAGCAGCAAGGGAAACAGGAGGCTAGACAGAAAAAGTACAAAGCAGCCTTTGCTATGTCTAAAGAAGCTCTCTAAGGGAAAAAATATAAGAATGGCAGGAAAAAATTAAGGAAGAAAGTTGCAATGTTGGATTAAGTACATGCAAAAGCAGGAAAAATGTTAGGGCAGGTCTTTGACTGCCATAAACAGCAGTAGCTTCATTAAGTAGATGCAACGAGGTGAATTTACACTATAGGGGATCTGTTACGGTGTTCAGTACCCTCATAATGAGCTATATTTGTTGTTTTGGTAGTCCTAATACTTTGGCTTATTTTGGCTGCTTTGAAAGGTATTTTAATCATGAAGAATAAGATCCAGTATTACCAACTGAAGTTGTCTTTTGAGCTTCAGAGAGGTACTTTTGAGGTCTGGCCTGGCAAAACACCTCAAGGCGGATCGGCGTGTCTGCTTGAAAGGCCTGTCTAGACTAAGAAAATGAACAGCACTTACAATGCGCTAATGAGTACATATTGCTTGACACATTTTAAAACACAGGAGAAAAGGAAGAAGGTGCCTGCTGAGAGCGTCATTCCTTCTGTAGCTAAGCTAGGCCCGTGCCTTGCCCCTGACAACAGGGCGAGTCATGATCCCTCTTCCCTTCTTCCACACTGCTCCCCATCCTGTCGCCAGCTGTAGGATTCTGCTCCCTGTATTACATCTGGTGATGCTTGCTGGACCTTTTCTATGAACCACCTCACTGAACCGAGCAAGAAGGAACCTGAATGGTATTTGGGCAGGTAGACAACCACTTTAATTTCACACAAGCCATCGAGACATATATGGACTTCCTTGCTTCAAAAACTGTAAATTGGACTTAAAGGTATAAGTAATAGTTCCATTCTGTGGGACAATTTCTAGATACTTGGCCAAATGACAGTTCTTTTGTTTAAAGTGTGCTTTAAAATGGTGCTTAAAGTGTGACATTAGGCAACTGTGAAGACTCACTTTTACAGTCTGTTCTGGTGAGTCCCTGGGAGGGATGCAACTGCTGACTGCTCATGGGTCACCCTGCTCAGCACATTTATCCTCCTGCAGGTCACTCTCATCCCCCTTGGCCTGTGTCCAGGCAGCTTGAACTTTCTCCCACCCCTCTCCCTTCATGCTTCTCCCCTTCCTTTTGGGAGGCCAAGAAGCAGCACCTGCAGGTTTGCACTCCCTCCAAGCTCTGTGTTTGCCCCTCTCCCTTCCAGGCTCCAACCTCTCTGCTTCAGACCTGACTCAGTTTGGGCCCCTCGCATGCACCTATGTCCTATCACTGTCCAGCTCCTCCAGGAATTCGGATCCACTCAGCCCCTGGCTCCTAGGCTGTTGACACAGCTGTCTGTATTAATATGCTTCTTTCAGACGGATAAGAACTGATCAAGGCTTGGCCCTCGGTGAATTTTTCTAAGGCACGTGGCCTATTTTTCATTATGGTAAGTGTTTGTTCTGTCCCTCGTGGGTTTGATAGGATCTCGCTTACTTGGATGCACAGCGCTGTGCATGAGGGTGCCCTGCTCACTGTGGCCTTGCTACGTGTGTTTGAGCCCTCTTTTTGCTTGAATCAGAAAAGGAGGGGTATAAACACCTAGCCTGGGGCACAAGCTGCCAGTTCAATATAAAGAGATTTAAGTAGAAGCAATGGGAGAAGGGAAACAGGCTGAATATCAGGAAAAGCTCCTGCCAGCAAGACGTGTTTGGCTGTGAAATCTTCTCCCAGGGGAAAGAGGTCAGAGCCTCATTGTTTGGAAGTGGGGCTGGTCACAAGTGTTTTGGAGCAGCCGCGGGAGTGGTGGAGGCGGCAGGAAGAGCAGCAGCTGCGCATGGCGGAGCGGAGGGGCCTGGACGGCGGGAAGTGGCCGGGGGGACAGGGAGAAGAAGCAGAAGCCGGGGAGGCCCACAGAGGAGGGGTGACACACACACACACACACACACACACACACACACACACACGGGCACAAGGGACACAACAAAAGGCAGAACAGGGGCCCGGTGGGGAGCAGGGCACAAAAGGAGCAGAACAAGCAGGGGAAGCGGGGAGGAACAGGCAGGACAGGAAGGAATGGTGGAAAATGCTAAGGGCAGCACTAAAGGAGTAAGTGGAGGGATGAATGACAATAACATGGTCTCCTTTCTTTTGTGTGCTCTTGGGCTTTGGCTAAGCAAAGCTAAGAGATAAAGCACAGGAAAAGGACATCTTTTGGCAAGAGTTTATTTTTATTTTTTAACCAGATATCTTGTCCTAGGACTGTTTCCATCTTCTTGGTACATACTTGATATGAGCTGTAGAAGACAGTCAGTTTTAGTGTTGCACATTTTTTATTGCCTACTCATTGTTTTACTTTCTCTTCCTTATGGACTGTACAAAATTCCGCAAGTTAATGACACTTCATTCCTTTCGCTGGAGTGAACTCCCCAGCAAGCAAATCCTATTATATGAATTAGTTGAAATTCTTCAGGAATCCCTACTACATGCTCTGTTAAAACTCACCATTAGTTACCTGGTGTTCCATGACTTCTCAGAAGTTTGCAGCTATTGTCAAGAAGAGCACTCCCAGCACAGTTCCTTTGCACACAAGAAAATTAATTTTTCTTTCTCTCTGACCCAGGCTGCTCATTTAATTTTGCTGAAGTTTGCTTCTTAATTTCCACGTAGATCTGCAAAATAGAAACAATTTATCACTTCAGTTTTGACTAGTCTGCTGGAAGCTTCCCGTGCCTAACTTCTGCAAGAGATGAGAGCAGAGGGAAAAAGAGAGGGTCTTTCCCGGGACCAAGTGACATATCTCACAGCTAGAAAGACAGCACAGTCCTGTGAAGTTGGACCTGTGGTCCAAATCTTGACCAGCCTTTTATATTTCCATAGCCCTGCTCAAAATGCTTGTTTCCAATTCCTACAGGTTCTTTCAAATGCCTATCTGCAGCATATCACATTAAATAGAGGACTCACCAAGTTAATCTGATGACTTTTCTGATAACAGCATTAATTGCTGTCTCATTCTGCTTTTTATCTTCTTTGTTAATCCTTTCTCAGAAAGGAGCCCTGCTTGTGTTGGGTTACTGAGTACAAACTCTTTGTTCTCCTTGTCTTTTTTGTTTTGTTTTGTTTTAATCGCCTTCAGAGGACTATTTTAAAAATACTCAAGGCAAAAGTACTAGCTGGCAAGAACACCATTAAAAGGAGGCCAGTACTATAATTTTATCTGGTGCAGTGACCAGGATCTTCACAGTAATGTACTTCATCTGCCAGTTTCAAGTCTAAGTTTTGTGATAGTTGAACCGAAGTGGAACCAACCAAATATAAATCTGTTGAAGCTACTAGAGGTTTTGTTTTGTTTTGTTTTCCACTCCATGTTTATTTACAGTAACTGAGATCGTTATCTACTGCCTTAGGTTGCATGCAGCATTCATGATTTTGAAACGAGGGGAAAAAACTCACAATTTTGTTCAGTGTCATGTTATGCCTCCTGAGAACTGAGAGAAGCAGGACCCGTAAATGAGACACTGTTTGCTGCCTCTAACTTAATTCAGATTGATAAAAATCACCTTGGGGTAGTCCGTATACATATGCAAGCCAGTCATTCTCTCTTAGATCCCAGTGAATAAATCTCCAAAGCAATTTCACAAATGGTCAGAGGAGAGAAGTTCTGTGTAAAAGCCAAGAATTAGAAAACAGTCACTTTTTCCTGTCTAGCTCTGAAGCACTCTTGAATGTCAGAGTAGAGCAGCTTGTTTGGCTGATGCAGAGCTGTGTACATAGATCCTTTATACACTAGACCATTTTCCAGGGCAGTTACTGTAATCAAAGCCAACAGTGCCCCTCTGTGATGTGATCACGGTGTAGCACAGCACTTAATTTTTATTTGGATTTGCAGACAGCCCCAGGGAAAATCTGCCTGCTATTCTGTCACAGAAGGGCCCAATGAGAGAAAATAAGCAGGGGATGTCAAGAAGAAAAAGTAGCCAAGTGTCATTTTGGAAAAAAAAGATTCCAGTCCTGCCAGCTGATCTGGGATTTAATGTCACACAGAACCAAATGCTTGTGTTTCTTCTGGTCACCAAATCTGGTGCTGTCTTCTGCAAAGATATTGAACACTTTTTTTGTTCAATACGTTTTTTGTTGAAACCCCAAGCTAACATAGCTATAAGATGCTGAATTCCAGATATAACTGGTTTCTCATATTGGGTATGAAATTAATCAGTTCCATTAAGATACTCTGACTTTATTCTGTTGCCCAGCCTCCTCTCCACAGAAGAGTGATCATCCTGTACTTATAGACAGAGCTTTTTTTTTATTTTTTTTTCTCAGAACTGCCTGCAATAACCATTTTTTTAAGGATTCAAGGATTAATATCAAATATTTTCTTGCAAAACAAGTTTTATTCATCTTTGAATTCTAAAATATGCATCACATACATGTTTCACATCTATTCTAATTCCAGAAAAGAATCTTTTTAAGCTTCGTTCCTCAGTATTTGTTTCATTCTGGTTGTCAAGTCTGATCTAAAATCCTCAGATTATTTTTCTGATTTTCACATTTTGCTGAAATAACATACATCAGCTTCTTCAAATGCTATTTCTTAGTATTGTAAGTCCTATGCCTGCATCTGTAACCCCAAATTCTTTAAGTGTATGTATATATACAAAGGTGATATCTAAGTATGTCATTATATAGAATATAAAAATGGAGATGATTGGCTAGAACTTCATACTGCTCAAACCATTCTACACATTTTGTTTTTCTTTAAGGATTAAAGTTACACTGTAAGCACAGTGTTGTTTATAAAGACTTACACTAGGGCAATGACCTGCAGTTCTATACAGAGGCATCTGCTAGTCTATTAATGCACATAAACTATTTCAGTTTCTGTGGTATTATGATTCTTTGTGGTTATGTGACTAAAATTGCTCTCCTCATGTGACTCTCTGACCTATTGCAAGTGTTGGTGGAAGAAAAAGCTGTGCTGTAGTATCACCTGGTGGCCAAAGAGGAAAATTCATAGTCATAATCCCAGCAGCTTGAAGGCAATTAATTTTCTTCCCTCAGGAAGTAAAATTTCATGATTAAAAATTAAATGAACATATTTTGATCTGGATAAAGGACTGTTTGTAAGAAAAAATAAGATTAAATATTAAAATAAAGTTCTATCCTTGTTTTCCATTTTCACACCATAGATCCTTTTCTTACCTAATACACCTTTCCATAAGGAGGCTGTAACTGTTGCTTTAGTTTTCTGTTTAGTTTTAGAAGAGCTTAGAGGAGCAACTCCTAAGCATCTAGTAGAGCTTGTGTTCTCATGTTAATACTTGTCACAAGACATTCAATGGCATTTTGTCACAAGGTCCCAGTAGACAAGGAAAATACTGGAAGAACAGAATTGATGCATTTCTGCCATTCTGAAGCCATGCAATATTTTTTAAAAGGAGTGCTTGCAGTTTTACTTAAAAATATCAGTCCTAGTCCAGATTCATAGGAACTTAGCAAGATAACGAGAGCTGTATTTCTAGAGGAGTGTAATAAAGAGGTAGAGGTGCAATGTAATGCAAAACATTCCTTGCATTGGAGGGGCATTCCTCCAACGACTAAGAATGAGATCTTCACAAGCACTCAGCACAACTTTTTCTGTTCTCCTGAAAGCCAAAGCTCCCATTCAGGTGATCAGAACATTTCACTACACTACCTGCTGTTGGTAGTATTAAAAATGGTTTGATGCACTGTTGGCCATAAGAGACTCATCTTATACCAGGTTTTGCTTCCGTGCAATGCCACAGATTTCACTAGAATTTCTTCTTTATTATGAATATCCTCTTTACTATGAGGGCCTGTGGGAAGGGGAACTTTTGTCTGCTTACCTAGAAAAGAGTTTAGCTCAGCATCTCCAGCTTAGATGAAACTGAAAACTGAACTAGTGCTCTCATCAGAAATAAAGTGGCCGTAGTTCTTTACACATCGGTTACTGATGAGCCTTTCCT
Source organism: Nothoprocta perdicaria (assembly GCF_003342845.1). Classification (NCBI taxonomy): domain Eukaryota; kingdom Metazoa; phylum Chordata; class Aves; order Tinamiformes; family Tinamidae; genus Nothoprocta; species Nothoprocta perdicaria. Next base: position 262,282 of record NW_020456087.1, on the reverse strand, counting down.
CCCCCACCCCCATATCACCATAACCAGATGGATTTTATTTTGTTTTCATCACCTTTGATACCTTAGTTCCTTCTTTACTTTATTGCGTAAATCCAATTAGACAAGCCTTGTGCAAGAGATGCATTAGGTTTATATGAGATCTCCTCAGCCCCTGGAGACAGGAAACTGCTGTCTTTTACTGTTAGCTGGGATTAGAGACAGCATTTCCCTATTCTCTTTGCTTTGCCTGCCCCTAAAACAAATGTCAAATGAGGGACAGAAGGATATTTTAAGTCAAGCAGCCTGCTGGACTGAAATATGTGTTGTGGGGGTTCCAATAAGAGTTACACATCACAAGCTGAGATGGGCATCACACATTAACCTCTATTATTATTATTATTTCATTTGTAAAATGGAAGCAATATCTAGCAAGAGTAGAAACAAGTTGCAATCACTTCTCTCTCGGAAAGCTATTTCCATAGGAAATAATTATATCTGTTATTTAATTCACACGAATGACAATATGTTGTGAAATGCTATCTACCTCTTTGTTTAAAGCACTTCTTTGTACGCTCTGTGTACACTTCTGTTCTGAAGTACTCATGTCTGCTACTTTATCAAACTCAAACTAACCTCATAAACATCCGTCTTGTAAAACCTCCTGATTAAATGAAATCCTATAACTTGCTGAGCAGCATAAGATGTGGCTGAACACACACCAGCTGTGTTTATATCTATGCTTTGATCCATAAGTTGATAAGGAACCAAAATACTCATTAACTTCAATGAGCACTTCCCTTCTTTAGAAGGGCATAATCAAAGCCATGCAAGCCATGGTTCACGTTTGTTCAAGTGCTTTTTATCCATCTCTCTTCCATTCATACTTCAAGTTCATCTATTAAATTCTTTTTGCTCTAGTTCAATAGTGAAGCTGTTACATTTTACTTGAAAGGAGTGTAAGTGGTAAGAAAATTATAGAAGGACGTTTCTTTTTTAGTAATATTCAGTTACCATAGTCATCTAGGAATTAAGTGCAGATTGCCCTACTCATCCACTGATGTTATGGAAAACATGGCATCTTAACTCGTAAGACAACTTGCACTGTGATATTCCCAACTTCAGCCTTTAACCCATCCTGAAATCGTTACTTCTGCAGTTAAGTACTACATGGGCAATGTAACCTCGTAGCTACTATAATGAGTTAGAGAAGAAGTGTGGCAGTGGGGTATTTTCTGGTTACGCTGTAAAAGAAGCATGAGACTCTTCTTCCCTATTTTTCATGTTGGTGGTGTCAGAGCAAAAATGATCAAGTTGAGCTACTACAGCTAGCAATGCCAAAAGAAAACCACTATTAATTATTAAAATATTTTAATATTTTTCCACTAAATATTAAATATTTTTCCACTAGCTTTTACAGATTACACTGCAAATTGGCCAGGAGCAGGAAAAGTCATTGTGAAAGCTACATAGTTTTCCAGTTTTTCACCTTTAGCAAACTTTAGAGGAAAAAGCAGGACTTACTGGAGCACTTGGCACATCCGCAACCAGCATACCTAGTGATTTAACATAAGGGAACATCTGATCTGTAAGCGATCAGCCTCCACTCTAACAAAACCAGGACTCAAGTGAAGAAATCTGTTCTCTGCTGCTCGCACTTGAGGAACACTTGCAAAGGATCAAGAAGCACATGAACAAAGAGAAGCAGCTGAAGCAAGGCCAGAATGACCTCCTCGTTACGCTGCACAGGGCTACGTTTCATCGGGTGTTGGCGTGCTCCGAGTATCACTGCTAAATATTTTTATTTACTCACTTGCTATCCTCACTTACTATCAGTGAGGAGTCAAAGTAGTGTAAATTCAGCAATGACAACATTGAGCTGCAGTGCCAGCAACATATGATGAAACCTACTGCAGGGGCCCCTTATATATGTATGTAGTGGAAAGCAGGATAATTACAAAATGGAAGAAACGTAGGGCCAGGGAGAAGCTCAAGGCAGTGAAATTACTATGATTGCCTCTTGTGGCAAGGAGTTCCTTTCCTGTACGTGCTCTGAGCAGTTCCCTGCTGGCTTCTGGGCCTCACTAACTGTCCTGACCTTGCCCACGGAGGAGCCTGATGAGACCAGGTAGCTTAGGTGATGCACGAGCTCCATGCCTGGGGTCTTCAGGTGGTCTAGTCTTCTAATTGGCTTAGTGTAAGGAGAAGTGGGTGAGCACAAAATGAGCCTCCTTCTGTAAACGGACTACTCTGATCTGTCACTTGGCCACATTCATATGTCCTTAATGTATAGCTTTCATACCTCCTCCTCAGGTGTTGATTCTTCCAGTCATTCCTACCCATGAAGATTTGCAAGTTTAAGAAATTCAGAAAACTGCTGCCTTGAATTCTAGGTTATACTGAACCAGTCACATAATCTTTGCTACAAAAAAAAAGAAGTTTACAAAATGAAGTAGGATCAGAATAAGATTATAAAAGAGTGAAAAGAATGAAAATGGTGTTCTGAGGTGTTTAGGGAATTAAAATTATTTTAACTAGAATTGTAGCAGCAGGTATGATGTATTTTGTGCATCATCCAGCATACTTGCAGAAAGATCATCCAGAGGCTTCAATTCTGGAATAAATGACAGTGAATCAGAGATGTGATGCCTAGCCCGACTGAACATATATGAAGATGGATGATTAATTTTTCATTACTTGAATAAATTTGGATTCGCTCTGTAATATTAGTGTACTACCAGTTCAAATCCAAAGAAGAACATATATGCATATTTCTAATTAAGGCAAAGTGCTTCATTTTAAACAAAACGAAGCGTACATTCTTATTTTCAGTAAAAATCCCATCCTCTTTATTAATTAGACAAGGGTTTAAAAGATTTGGAAACATTTACATGCACGATACTCTAAAAGTTTATTTAAAAAAAAGTTACTGTGGACTGAAACTTTCTAAATTTTCAGTGTTTCCAAGCAAGGGCAGCACGGATGCCCAAAGCATCCCTGGGCTCAGGTGCCTTGAGAAAGCCCCTCTGTTATGACCAGTGTAACAGGAGGAAGAGGACACTTTCTACCTTCTGAAAGCCTAATCATTACACATGCTAAGGTGTCTTTCACAGGCAACAACCAGAGATCTATGCCGTCATGCAATTAAATATGCAATTAACAACTACATCACTCCCTAGTGTATACCCCTGCTGCCCTCATATGACCTTCCCAGATGGGCTGGGGTGTCACTGGAGTGGGTAGTTTGCATTTATTTGCCTTCCTCCTGCTCCAGGGGAAGGAGCAGTGGGCAGAGGCTTCCCAGGATCAACTGTGGGAGCACAGGAGGGTTTGCTGCAAGCTCTGCTCCGGGATGCGCGTCCGCTTCTGCCGGAAGAGTAGGGATACTCTAATGGAGACATATAAGGCACCAAACAAATTCAAAATGCATATATTTCTCCACTGTTTAGTGATGGTAAAGATATATATACTGAGCAGCATCTTGCCCAGCCACCCAGTTGCTCAATAAATGCAGGTTAGCATTTGTCCAAAACTTGAATGAAATAAGCAACCGGTAGGTACTGTTTCCTTAAGAAATGTTGAGTGCAACTCGACATTAGCAATGCATTGAGCAATATTGAGGCTGAAAGTAAGAATCTGAGCAGCAATGTATTAATATTTATTAATATTTTATTACTGTAATCAGATATTTGTATTCTTTTGAAAAAAAATAGTAATTTGGAGTGTAGTTCCAGGTTGCCTCAATAAAGCATTTGAGAAAATAGCTGTTACATAGAGCAGACCAGCGGGAATACAGTAATTGCATTTTTATTATTCAATAGAGAGGGAGATATAAATCACAGATATACAATATACAGATATATAATTTACATCCCTTCATCAAAAATTTATTTAGTCAAAAATGACAGCATGCCACTGTGTACTTGGTATTTGTGTATTTATGAGAATCTATACAGCAAGTCTAACTGCTTTAAAATTAACATTTTTTTTCCTTGTAGCATGATTCTGGGGAGCAAACCTACCTTTTAAATCTTTGGAAACTGCTTTAAATCCAGTCTTAGTCTTAAAGAAAAATGTTTCGGTTCTTGTGGCACAGCAGACTGATTAAAGAAGTGGTTGCTGTTGTAGCAGTATGACCACATGAGGGCATTTCACCAGCTGTGAAATGCCAGGTAATAAAGTCTCATGGTGCTGTGCTACTGCATAGCAGGTTTTTATTTTTACTTTTATCATCTTTTCTTGTCTTTTCCTATCACACTGAAAATGTAATATGCTTGTTTGTTAATTAAATGTCATCCTTTTATGGGTAGGTTCTTGCTCATCTCATAATTGCTTGCTCAAAGCCAATAAAATGAATGGTGGAAATTAAAGATGACCATCAACCTAAAATATATTGATCTTGTTTTTGCTTAGAAAAGGAATAAGGGATGGGAGGCAAACAGATGAAGAGGAGAGGAAATACTAGTGGTGTAAATAAGATGATATTTCAGGAGACAGTGACAAAGAGTCATGGAAAAAGCATGACTGCAATGTTGATTTTCCTTAGTATTGAATATGCTTTAGATTGCCAGAGCCTGCAACAGAGGAGCTGAAGAGACAGGTTCAGCAGGCAGCTTCATTTGGTAATTTTAAGGCTTCGCTCCTGAGCTCCTCTACCAGTTTTCGTAGAGGCTTGGTTAGAAGCTGTGTTTTCCATGCAGATATGCAGGACTCTCCAGTTAAATTGGGGCTGACTCATCATTTCACCACCCCTCAAAAATGCTTATTCCTTATTCTTCATTTCCTTAAATTGTTGGCAAATGTATTACTATTTTAATTCTAACGATACTATATTCTGGAGCACCCTTGCCACGGTGGTAGAGAAGATGCCTTTTGTTGCTTCAGAAATAATTGTTGGTGTTGCTGATATCCATATGAATTGCAGTTTTGCAAGCAAACAGTATATGGCATTACGTGGAGAAGTAAAACAGAGTCACCTAGTCAGCATGTTTATAATTAATTTAAAATGAGATTTTTGCTTGGTCAAGGGGTTTTCCTCTGTGTTCTTGCAGTGGAATAGTGAGCCTTTCTAAATCCCAGGCTGGTTACTGAAGCTGAGCAGAGATAGGGGGTTAATTGATTCTTGCTTCCGATCTCTCCCTAACTTCTTTCCTCTCAGAGTGGGGGTGCAATCTAGAGGGAACTGGATGCTTCAGCTGATCTCAGCAAGGGGAGTTGCAATTTGCAGCACCAAACTGGTGTGTTCGGCTCTCTCCTGCACTCAGCATGGCTGCAAAGTGGGGAAGGAGGGTCGGATACCAACCTGGGGAGGCACTCAGGATAGATGAAGGGTTAAACACAGTAGACTTAATGAAGGACTTGCTTCTTACACTCCAAACTGCATAGAGGTTCCTGGGAACCGCCTGGAGGGGCTGCTGGTGGGAGCTGCTGGACGCACGGGTGGCAGGCGCAGTCAGGACTCACCGTGGTGTGTCCTGGGGCCCCCTTTATCTGCAAGAGCTCTTATCTCAGCTTTGCAAAGCTGGAGTGCTTTCTGCTTGCAAAGCGGCTGGAAATGGTTGGCAAAACAGATTACGCATGTCCAGCCCTGACCAGTTTTGGTTGGTTTAGAAAGAGCATCCTCGGGGGCTCCTCTCCGCGACCCTGTCAGTACCTGGGACCTTGCCAGATGCTCCATGGGCATCCTGGCTGCGTTCAGGGCCAGGCAGCAGCAGGAATGACACTAGCTCCCCTATGCTAACAGCAGGATTTCAGCAGGATTTACTTATGCATATTGCTATTCAGCATATTTCAGTAGAAAAACAAGGGACTTTTAGGGTCAGCCTAAATATAGCAGGCATGCTGAGCAGAAAAAGAAAGAAAAAAAGGTTACTGAAATCCATACTTGAATGCATATGTCATCACATCTACATCATAATGAAGATGCACTTATGCTAAATCAGATCAACTTGAATTCTCAAATTTCCTGCTGTTTAAGGGCTTTACTTTGCACACAATATTACTTTAATATCACTGCTTTTTAATATAGTATTGAAGAGTGAAACATGTAGGTAGATAGATAAATATACATAAAGACATAAGCCAATTATCTGAATAAGGGACAAGAGATTCACAGATTTCACTCTCTGTCTGATCCAGTTTTCACTTTTGGAAAGAGCACTCAGTGCCTCTTCATAATGTGTTTGTATCTACAAGATTATCTTGTCAGTGACAAGGCTAAAAATTTTCTATTAAGTGAACAGAAATTCTCACTATGCTATGTGGACTATTTAAATATCCCAAGTGCCTCATATCCAGCCTACGAGACCAAGTACTTGACATTTCTAATTCAGATCATTAATCTGGGGAGAAACCCTGCATGCCAAAAGAAGGGTGTTCTGCTTTCCTCTGAAGTTCCTTCGAGCCATTGCTAGAAGAACATTTTGTAGCAAACAGGAACTTACTGTCTGTGTAAGCCTATCCTATATCCTTCCTTGTATTGTGGATCTCTTATTAGGAAACACCTTACCGTGAATCTTAAAGCAGCATTTCAAGATTCTGTCACCTGTTTATAACCCCCATCAAAGTCAAAGCTGAGGAGCTGCTGTTCTGGATAAATCTTTCGCTGCTGACACAAAGACAGTTCAGGTTTCTCGGCCGGCATTATGAAGAGGCCATTAATATGCAGCCTTCTCCTTGGTGCAGTGCAAGCCATCGTGTGATCAGATGAAGGGAAGCTGTCAAAAGCCAGTTCATTTGCTAGCAGTCAGTACCTGAAATCAGGTCAGCGACTTCACAGCCTAAGACATTTCTTGTTGTGTCCAAGAACCTAAGTTTGCTTTGGTTGCCAGTGTCTCCTGACAACCTTAATAAGGTTTAGTGCAACACAGCTCCTTGCAAGCTTGTTACCTCCTGCACAAGCAAAGTGCTGAATTGGCAGTTGCAGATGTGAGAGCCTTCTCCAGAGATGCAGCCCGTGAAACTTGATACACTTCCTTTACATGGAGCTTCTGGTAAGACAGGAACATTATCATTTGTCATGTCATAGTCATTACATGAAGCCTTTAAAGGTCATTTATGTGATTTCATGACTGTCTCAAAGTTGTCTAGTTAGTGTTATTCCTCCAGCTAGATTAGCAGTCACAATGCCTTATGAAGCAGGAGAAAACCTAGCAGCAAACATTCTGTTAAAATAAACAAACCAGTGGGAGTGTAAAATTCCCTGTGGGCTCTTACAAAACTTTTGAGTAAGGTTTAAACAGTGCAATACACATGATCACAATAGCCCCATGTAGAATTGCTAGAGATACATTGTTCCCTTTCAGATACCTGACAGTAAAATAACTTTATGACTTCAAGAACTGAAGTTTTATCAGCTACTAGAACCTGTAAAACCTGCTATAGAAAAGATTCCTGATTTTCTTACTCAGCATACAAGTCTTACTGCTTAGTAAATCAGTTTCATAGTGTAGGATGAGGCAATTTCTTATATTCACTTATTATTTTTCCTTCACTTGTGATGTTTAGCACAACAAAACCAGTCAGGAAGATTTTTATAGAAGGATACCTAAAAAATGTTGATTCTGTTAAAGCTATGCAAAACTTGTAAACAAGCTATATTAGCTTTCTTCAGATGTATGTGAGGGTAAACCTATATTATCTCCTTCCTCTTCATAAAAGCCAGAGAAAGAGCAATACAAAGATTCCTCGGGACCCTGAGCACAGCAGGCTTTAATTACCCTGATTGGCCTCAAATGGGGTCTCCACCCACACACAACCCAACCATTGGCCTTGGAGCTGCACTTAAGCTCAAGTGTGGGCCACATGTACTGTTTGATAGTGTGCCTTCCTGGTCCTGCCTTGACTTTGGGTTGTGTTGCTGCTCATTGTTGGACTGTAGGTGACCCTGGCTCTCCTGGATCTTCGCGTTCAGGTATTGTGCCCTTCTTGGGGAGCTCCTGCCTTGATGTCACCTTTGTTCTGGGCTTGCACTCCTGGAAAGAGCAGCCTGCTGCAGGCTGAGCTTGGTACCAAGACAGGCTTGCCTATCTGCTGTAAAAGGAGTAGTAGTAGCTTTGCAGCAATTTCAGCCTCAGCTCCCTTGCTGCAAAGGGAGTATTTTGTGCTAATAATTGATGACTGCAAATGGATGGCAATTTTATGAAATATGGAAATGGTTGTTTAAGCCTAGAGGTTATGCCAGGTAAGGTAAGGAAGTTGCACAGGAGGCAGTGTGATGACTCCCTTGCTATATTTTCCTATCCCAAATGAATTGGAAAACACTGCTGTCTAATATGTGTGGTTGTTAAGGAATGGCACATTTAAATGTAAGTCAGGTATATGTCTTTATTTGTCAATGTACAGAGCACAGAATATATTTAAGTTTCCTGCATAATTGTGTAGATAAAAAATAGAATTTGCACTGCAACCCAAACTGGCAAATGTTAACTTTGTTTGGGGGTTTTTGGTAAATCACAAAGATGCTGTAATGTGGTTTTTATAAGGACTTGTCTTACTGGTCAGTTGGTACAAGCTGAAATTTCTGACCGAGGCCTAGACATCTTAAACTTTGTGGTTAGTTTTCTATGCCATTTAGTCTCCTTTTAATTATGAATAAATATGTGAGTATTCTTGTTAGTAGTGCTTTCCTTAAGCTTCTCTGTTAGAATTTACTCTCTTCACCTTGGTTTAAAAAAAATGAAAAGAAAAATCATGCAAACTGTTGCTTATTCTTCAAATCCTATTGTAGATGCTTTATTTTTTCAGACAATATGTGAGTAATAGTGAAGTAGATATGTTAAGTTATTGCTGGAATAAATAAAAAACACTTCAACAGTAAGATACTTTTAAAAGTATCTTGTGCACCTAACCTCAGTAGCCTGTATAGGCCAGACTGCAACAAAGGCAGGTGATGTCTTGATTAACTCATTTCAACTCATCTCCAAGTACAGTGTTTGTACTAGTTCAATCAATATAATTCTGTATAAAGGATCAGAGCTAGAAAATGGATTATCTTTTGTGTGTTACAATAAAATAAGTCCATGTGTTTGTGGAGCTCATTTGCTTGTACAGGGAAGGTTTTTCTGTGGCTTTGCACTTAAAGTTGCTTTGTAATGATGCTTTTAGAGACTCTTTAGCAATAACTCGCTCAGACTTTGTCTAATGGTCTGCTGAACTTTATTAGCTTTTTTGTCTGTAAAACTAACAACTTTTAGTGTTTTATCTTCTGTGAAAAGAACTTTTCTTGATTTAAAAACACCCCATGGACATGAATATACCATGTTGAGTCTAATTTTTCTTTATTATAGCACTACTTGATAGCCTTCTTGTCCTGACCATGAACCATTTTCAGGTTTTTACTTCTTTTTTGCTGTAGTAGCAACATCTCAGTTATACTGGATAATCAATTATTTAGGCACTTGAGTTCTTTGCCTTACTTTGGCTTACGTCACAGACCCAAGCCCTGACTTTTCTCTTTTAATGAGAACTACATACATCCAATCAATCTCCGCTGCCAGGAATAGAGCACTGAGTGGCAATGACTACTCGCATTCCCCTTGTGCAGAAATGTATTTACTTTGACCAATTGCTTTATGTCATCAGAACATTTTCTTCCCAACAGTTTTAAGCCGTGCTATTTATTACATTAGAAATTCTTGGCACCTTGAAATTGAAAGCAAGTCAATAAACTTGAAAGATGCATGCTATATGGGGCACAAATGTCAGAGTGGCGTAAAACCCACTAAGACTTGAGGAAAAATCTACAAATTTTTCTACTGATGGACTACAGCTATAGGGCTCTTCCAATGGAGCCCTAGTAGAGGTTAAAATCTTCTGACTAGAAATTAGTAAAACTACAAATACTAGCTAGTAGTCAAAGACTTATGCAAGCAAGCTTTGCTAGCAAGTGAGGTCTGTATAGATGATGCAAAATATCACAGTTTATGCTCACTAAGGCTTTTCCTAGCTCTAACCATGTCAAAATGCAATGCAGTGATGTTTCTCATGGGACACTTTCTGTGAATCTTCAAAATTTCTTCATGGGCCTCAAACGCCTTCCCTTCCTATTGTTGGCTTTCAAGTATCCTCTTTCAAGATACCTTAGTATCAGAAATTTAAGCAACTAACCTTAATTTCTGGTAGCAGAAATTTAAGTAACCTCTAAATTTTTTCTATGAAAATAATTGGCTTTGAAATTAAATACTTCAGTCCTTATCACAAAAAAAAGGAATTAGATTTGCTGCGTTAAAACTTTGACAAGTATCCATTCCCTGCAGCAGCCTGCATCAGGACAGGACAACTCTTGGATGGAGGAGTTCATCTGTGAATGGAGATAGTGATGGCACTAGTGCCTGTCTCCTGAGAAAATAAATCCCAAAATGGCACATGCCACTTGCCAAGGGTGGGATTGGTTGTGACTCATGTAGAGGTAGCATAGGAGTGTGCCCAGAGCACATTTGAGAGCCTTGGACAAATTACTGCTTTTTGAGCTCCTTTAACTGGAAGAGCTTGGCAGTAGGCAGGGACAATGCTAAGACTTCAAGGAGATAAGAATTTCACCTTCAGGCTAGTGGTCCTGCTCTGCTAAGAAGGTGGAAAATTTGTTGGCAGAAAGGCATCACATTAGGAAGGGAATAAAATGGATAAAATATGCCGATTGTGTATCATCTTGCACTAAGCTATTCCTTTGTAGTGCCTGATGGTCTGACAAGGGCTGTGGTGTTGGGGGATGTGCTAGTTTAGCAAAGGGACTTTTGGTTTGTGTTATCAGTGAGGACTGGTGCATCTACCAAACTTCAGATGATGGTATCTGGGGTGGGTTCAGTGCTTGGGGAACACATGAGTACAAGTGATAGAGGGAAGGACATGTCTCTAAATTCAAAATAGAAGTTGCTAGAAACCTATAAAGACCAGGAAGCCTAGACAAGACAATACAATGTGTGGGGTCAGACAGGAAAGATAAAAATGAAGGTCTATGTCTTGAGAAAGATTTAAGAATTGTGGGAGCTTTGGGACTAGATCAAGCTGACCGAAGGTATCTAAAGTATAACAAAGCTGTTGTCATATAGGACTTAAAAGCTATAGGGATTTTTTTTTTGCTTGAAGCAGAGCAAAAGAGAGGTAGAAGTTGAGTGTAATCAATCTGTAGGGCATGAAGTCCTGTGTGTTCCCAGCAGAGATGTTGCCAGAAACAGTTTATGTCTGGTTGTTCCACTTCTACAAAACTCTTGTTTCAAACGTCTGGACCTGTGGTGTTGCCTATAGGAAGTCAGAATGGATTGCTTCTCTCCAGAACTTCTGAAATGTTTTTTTTGTGAAGCACAGAAAGTCTGAAGCTACTGTTCCTACTGGTAGTACATTTTTTCTGGTGCTTGGCTCCAGCAGTTCATTAAGCTTATTGAACTGAGGAATGGGAAAGGGTTTTCACAAGTTAAACTGGCAAGAAGTCCTTAGACATTTGCACCAATTAGTTGTTTTGAAATATCTGTAGATAACAACCCTCCAAATGCAGTTTATCTGGCCCTTTAAGCAGTAGTTTAGGTTACATAACTGAACTTAAACGCTTTCTAATCTGTAGGAACCTGACTGCCAAATTATGGCATTTCCGTAGAAGTGGAAAGTGCTACTGTAATTTTCTTAAACAGCCTTTCTATAGCAGTGTCTAATGATATTTAGCTTTAACTATATTTTTCCATTGTTGCTAACAGCAGTTCACCTCAGAGCAGGGAGCTCTGCTGTAAACAGTGCTCCAGGCAGCAGCTCCCACTTAGAGCAGCTCAGCTCCAAGCAGGGCTGTGTGATCTCCTGTGTAAAACACCAGCAGCTGTCAGGACCCTGTTTACTTCAGCACTTCTGTTGCTGCTTCTGCTTGAGCTGCTGCTGTGGTTTGTACTTAAAATAATCAAAATGGGCATTAGGGAGTAACTGTTCTGTACGAGCCTAGAGCTACCCAAGCCCACAGCCATCCCAGGAGCCAGTCCAAAATGTCCATGAGTGCTAAACTTCCCCTTGCAGGCAAGCTCTTAGCAGGGGTAGTGAGTTCAGCAAATGCTTCTTGAGCTGCAGGCTCAGTGTCTGCTTGCTGAGGAAGACTTTATTTTAAGTTTTGCTCAACAAGGATGAACACTGCCAGTCTAGCACTGAGGAGAAAAGCTGAAGTAATTAGCCACTATTTCATATAGACCATATTTGTGTGTTCTCGTCTAACTGCAAGTAGGTGCAAAGGTCTACCTGGGTCTCTGCAAGCATGGCTCAGACCTCACAACTAAAGTGCAGGAATAAAGCTGACAAATAGATCCAATAGAATAGCTTCATAAGCAACTAGGGAAGCTCTTAAATGCCTCCAAACCTGATAAGTAGAGAGAAGGGAGTTTCGGTAGCAGCAGAGGTTTGAAGCTAGTGTCGGTAGGCTGCGTTATAATACAATAATTGGTTTCCATTATTTTAGTATCTATACTAAAATGTAGCCTTATTTCTTAAAACATGAGGTCAAAGTAAATTTTAAAAAAGAAAAAGATTACTTTTAGATATACTCCTTACCCTTCATAACCATTTGGCTTATCCTGTTGATTTACACAAATATTCTCTTGCTTTAAGAACAGAAGACGTGTTTTACAGGTGGCTGCTATATGGTACAAAGCAAACATGGATCCTCATTCCTTACTGTGCTCCTTCAGTTTCTTATATATTTTATTCACATTGCATCAGGCCTTTCTTACAAAAGCTTTTGTAGGAAAGCACAATCAAAGGATGAGAGGTAAGAGCCACGTTTGCATGGAAGATGCTGAGTAGATAGAAAAACTTTGCAATACAAATAATATTGCACTGCATGTCCAGATAGCCTGTGGTATCTCAGCCCTGGAGATGGGACAATGCTTGAAGCAGTATGAAAAATAGCCTTGTTTTGAGTGAGGTGGAACACGACATCCAGAAACCCTTTGACTGGAGTTGTTCTATGATCTATGATTCTATTGTCAAAGGAAAAGTAAAGTCAATGGGTGGCAGGCAAAGCTAAGAATGGCAAAAGGAATGCAGCCAAGAGGAAATCCCTGGGACAGGCAAGGAAATGGAAAAGGACTGAGAAAGTGAGAGGACATTAAATGAGAAATTGGCAAAGAGCAGGAGCAGAAGGGACTCTTGGCTGCCAAAACAGCACTGAGCCCTCCAGAGCCCTGAGACAGCAGGGATGTGGAGGAGCAGCTGATCAACTAGGAGGTGGCAGCAGGACACCTGGCAGCTCAGATATTTCTGGCACCACATTCCCTCCTGGTCTTCCAGACAGCTTTCCTTACTGTCCCCTGCACCAGTCTTGGTGGCACTTTAATACACTTGTGTATTTCCTGTTCCAGGCCACCTTTTCAATCTTCCTTACCTTGGGAAGTGCTGATATGAGACTTCAGCAGCAAAATATTTTGTGTGAGTCTGCTTTATTTTATCAGGTTGTGCTTGGTGCAAGGTGGAAGTGAATTGACCTCCCTGTGCCCAGTTGTGCAGTAATAGAACTCCTGGTAACGGCTCATTTCTGTGTCAGTCACTTGGCATTGCAAGTACCGCAGCACTCCCCATCCAGACTTTAACCTTTCAGGCTAACCTGGCATTAGCTCTCACTGTAGTATGTTGACTTTTTTCCTCTAAATCTCAGCCATTTGCTTCAATTCTTTTGTAACTTGTTCACTTTTTTCTATATGGCTTTTTTCTTTCAAGAGAAAGTGGTACACATACTCAAGTATTTATGTCTTCTAGAAGAGCTAGTGTAGGTCAACAAATATGTAGATGATAAGGTGCTTAGTAGTGGACAAGAGTAGGAGCAGTGATTTCACTATGTGGTTCAGAGCAACTTTCCTCAGACATGAAAGAGAACAGCTTTCAAAATGGAAGTTGAATGTCCATCAAATCCTTGGGTTTAGATGTTATTGCCCTTGAAGAGAATTTGGATTCAAACTGCATTTTAATGTGTTCTTCTTTCCATGAGCCCTCAAAACTCTGATCTCAAAAATCAAAGCTTGAACTCAAGTGCAGTCCAGGCCAGCAGAGCAGCAATGGGGTTTGTGTTTCTGTACTTAGTGAGAAGCCATGTGCTGTTTCAGAAAGTCTCTGTCCAGCAGACATGGTTACTTGCAACAATATTTGTGGCTTTTTTAGCATACCAGATGGCCTGTATCAGGCTCATCTGTGTTTCTTGGCTTAGAAATTTACCCTGTGAACATCTTAGGGGATTTTTCTCTCTTATTCGTGTGTCAGGTTACTCTTTGGCTGATAGTTCAGCTCTTGGACTAACTCAAACTAATGCTATATATAGCACCTACGTCTAGCAAAACAAGTTCTAAATGCAATCATTTAAAAGGAAATTCAAACCAACCATTCTACCTGTCTTGCTGTTTCCTTCCCACAAATAGCTTTCAAAATATCTGTGGCAAAATGTACTAATTTGTCTGCCTGATATAGTCATCCACAGAAGCAATTGCAATTTGAGTGTAGGGAGGTCCCTTTTAAGAGCTTTGAAAATGACAGGTAAAAAGCTGTGCCCTGAAGTATATTCCTGTTCTCCTTTTTCTCTTTTACCTCATCTGAGATCAGTGCCTTTTGAGGCTGTTCCCAGCTATCTTGCTGTGCATCCTAATCAGTATAATACATATACATATTCCCAAATAACCAAACCCATATGCATACACCAGTCTGCGAAACTTGACTGCTAAGGTTTTTGAAAAGTTAGTCTCAGATCTTGTTGTGTTTAATCACTCTTTGCCATACTGACAGGTGACTTCACAAGAATACCTTCAGATCTTGCACTGCTACTGGGCACACTTGCCAATGTTTTTCTTGCTCAGAATTAAAGGAAACGCTCTGTTCAGAGACAGTGGAAGCTATTTCTGTTTCCTCTTGAGTGACTTGTTTTGATATTTGAAAAAATTTATTATAAACCCGATCAACTGACCTTCACAATACAATGACCAATGTAGAGCCACCTGATCTAAGTGGACTGCCCTTTTCATCCTTCCTGGTTGAAAAGGGCTCAGTCTGATTAATTTTCAGCTCTGGCAGCTGTTTGGTTTCTTGATTGCAGCAAAGGTTTACTTTTCAGTGAGTTTAGATTTTACGGTTCACCTAATTCTGTACTAGACAACTATCTAGCAAGAGAGTACTAAGACTGCCAGAATTAGTAGTTATGCACAGAAGCTAACAATTTTCTATACAAGGTTGTACTGCTAGTCTCATGTAGGTTTCCAAGCATATCATTTTTCAAAAAATGTTTTTCTTTTTTGCTTGCCTGTTCTGAATGTGTTTCCATCAGAATAGCCATAGTGCAATTCTCACTGACTTTCAGAATGGAAACAAAGCAGAAAATTGAGTCAGATTCCCTAAACATCTAGGCATCTAAACTTCAGTGGTTTTTTTTGTGGATATCCTCTTTACTCAGTAGTTTGGTAGTAGAATGGTAAATAGCTTTGGACAGCTCCTCTGCTCCTTCCTCCTCTCCTCTGTAGTTACACTGCTGAACAAGGAAAAGAGTGGGAATGCTAGAGAGTCAGCAAAGGTTTGCAAATGGGAGAGGAGTATCACAGGGATGTGTTTTAGGGTAAGGAGACCTATAGCAGGAATGAATCCATGTGATGAGCTAGGTGATGATGGCTGGAGTTATTTCAGGAGAGTTTTCTCACATTTCTCCTTTGCTATTTAGCCATCAGGGGGTAGCAGCCTGTCAGAGTTGCAGCATTCACTTAGTTTGTTATAAAAACAGCAAATGCCAGCATTGCTTTTCCACTGGGGGTGAATGAAGTGTTCAGTAAACAAAATGTTCCCACCTAAGGCAAATTTTATATTATGTTGAGAGGTAACTGCTATTTCCCTCACTGTCTTTCATCAGTTCACAGTATATTAAACAGTGAAACTGATAACAATTTACATAGCACCTTTGATCTTGAAGGATCCCAAAGGCTTTATAGGGATCACTTCCCTGCTATTGGAATAACTTTTAAAAGCAGTCAGCAATAATTATAAATACTACTAGTAGCATTAAAAGGTACTATTACATAAAGGTACTATTTCTATTATATAAAGGTACTAAACAGTACTATTGTACATAGTACAGGAGAGGAAATGGAGCAGAAACAAAAATGCCAAGTCCAAAGTAAGCTCAAACATGCCTATTTGCTTGCAGGACAGACTTGCCGTGGGTATAAGCTTACAGTCTAAGATATAGATCCTCTGAACAACCTAGCACATCGGTCCTGTCTGTGTGCTTCAAAATTGCCCTAGAGAGAACTACACCTCAGCCAGAAGCTCAGAGCACATAGTTCATGTTTGACTTGTTAAATTTGCGTGGTCTTGGTTTTTGGATTCCAGATAGTTGCTGTACTTAGGATGTTGTCTAAGTACAACTGAACAGCCATGTAGTAATTAGCCATGCTAGTGTGTGCTGTGGTGTGTTTTGTGTCTCGAATATGGTGCTTCCGTTGCCCTAAATGCATTTTGATATAGGTAGATTCATATAGCAGTGCTAGTAAAAACAATATCATGTTACAATTGGTAATAGAGGGTATAAAAGCACCATAGCTTACGAGGTAACTTGCAATGCTTCAAACTCTGTGTTTGTGTGCAAAGAATAAATATTTCACTAATGTGCCATCTTTAGAACCAGTTACTGTGTATCAGAAAGACACTCATTAAAACTTTGCCACTACTGGCTGTTAAGCGTTACTGTGTTGTGCTGCTCCAGGCTGACGAAAGTCAAATCCCTGCTGCAAGCCTAAAGAATATAAAATGTTTTGAAAGAAATGACTCCTGCAGTGTGATGTGGAGACAAAGTGGGTGGGAAGCAGGAGGGATTCTGCAAGGTTCACAAACATCTTTCTGCTACTTGGTAGATATTAAAACTTTCCTCTTTAAACTGAAAAAAGCATCTGCAGCTTGCTGACTACTAGCAAAAACATACCTCTTCACCAAGGCGTCTGGCTCGGCTCAGGCTAGGTCCCTTGCTGAGGTGCACAAACTTAAAGTACTGCTGCCATCTGCAGGGGCTCATTTGATGTAATTTTGAGGCTTTGTTGAGCTTGCCAGAAACACATTTTTTTCCTGGAAACTGGCTCAGCAGGCATTGTACAGTGTCCACTGTGTAGGAGTCTGTAATGATTGCCTTCAGGTCTGTGCTGCTCTCATGCAGGCCCAGAAGATCCACATGGTTCCAAATTGAAACTTCAAAGGAACTGGACAACTTTGGGTCTCTACTTGGCACAATATTTGGTGGCTTCATTGCATTTTAGTCTATGCCATACCTGTGAGCTGTCTTTTGGTCTGACAGAGTAGACTGATGCTAGCCTTAAGGGAGAGCTTTGCAAGCTGCAGGGACATGGGGAATCCAAACTTCTGCTATCATGAAAACTGGTTTCCTGTTAATGTGGAACCACACTGCTTCCCAGCTTGATGTGAGTCTTGTACATGCTTGTGGACTTGTACTCACATGCTCAGTTCAAAAGAAAACACTAGGTAAAGAATCTGAGTTAAGGGATGGAGAAGCTGACTGGAAGAGCAGTACAGAATTTGGACACCTGTGAGAGCTGATCTGGTTCTATCTAGGCAGAAGGAATTATATTTGTGTGCAGAACCAGATATATGGAAGGTAACTATATTACCTTCCCCAAAAGAAAAGGGACATGTTGGCTGGAGTGTTGAGACTGTGATTATCTTAAGACAGAGGGAGAGGTGTGGGCCTGAACAGAAAAGGAGGCAAAAGAGGCCATGGAGAGAATGGTGGACTCATGTAAGTCAGTCATGTAGTTAGGTGGGGACGCTTAGGACCCTGGTGTGAGGGGGAGAATGGTGCATAGTGAACCTGATAGAGGTGCAGTGTAATTCAGGAATAGGAAAATCGAGTGAATCAAAGTCCTTCAGGCCCTGGGATTACAGAGGTCTGCAGAACTTGCCTGAGTTTTTCTAGGAATTTATAACTGAAAAGAAAATTCAGGTCAAATGTGAGGGGTGACTGGGGTCTAGGGTTGAAGTAAGGATGAAGAGAGCTTCTGCCTCTGTAGCAATTAACACCTCCAGATTTATATCTGTTGCTGTAGAAGAGGTTATACAGAGGTTGCTGAAATCCCATTTTTCCTTTGCTGAACAACAGCACTGAAGACAAATGAACTACTGACTCCATCTAGACTTAAACTTGGCATCTAACAGATTATTTTGTTTCTTACTTGAAGAGTTCAGTTTCAGGTTGCTTTGTCTCTTGATATTTTTGACAGGGTTCTGTCTATTGTACATTCAGTACCAGTTCACTTTCACATCAGATAATTAAGCCTTAGAATAGGCAGCAAAAGTTATTTCTCTGCATGAACTGAAGACAAAATTAGAAAGCAATTCTCACCTTCAAATTTATTTCATAATAGCTTGATTCTCAAAACAGCCTGACTTTATAAACAGTGGTTTTGATGGTGATGAACTTCAGTTACAAGACTATTTGAAGGTAAAAAGCTTTAGAAACTAGTGTAGAAACAATCCCAGCTTGTCATTCTGGTGACATAATCACTAGAGAGTGTAATTCTGAACCTGCTGGACAAACTGCATACCCAGGGTCCTCCCCAATTTACTTGGGAATAGGGCTAGCACAGTTCTGGACTGATGGAAATAAGCCCCACAGCATCATGCCTTTGTCTCCAAGGGGAGAAGTTCATGATCAACAATTACCTGGGTCCAAAGCAAGACTGGACTGATTTTCCTCCAGCAGTTAAAGGTGAAACAGAGCATTGGTGGAAATGTATGTTCTATATACTCTTCTTGTGAATTTGCAGGACTACCTCAGGATCAATCACAAAGAATCATTATTCAATAAAATGAAATTTATGGAGCATGAAGACACAATTATGAACTGCCTTATCTACCACATAAAAAGGGTGATTCTTAGTCAAGAAGCCATATTTTTGTCATGCATCTACAATACATAGTAGATGTGCCTCTACTCCCAGAAGATAGGGATCTAGAGCAACACTGTTCATCATTCTATTTTTTCTCAAGGATACCTGGCTCTTATCTGAGCAACCAAAGCTATACCCATGGGCTTCTTTAATACTGAAGTACTTATCTATGCTAGTGCTGCTGCAGAAGAAATTTTTTGGCTCTCACAGGAAAAATGTGTTCTTATCTATATTTTACATATGTGTGAGTACATATGCTCTAAGACTCTAGGCACCTCTGTTAAATAGCAGAAAAAAATAAAGGCTCTAGAGATCTCAGAACAGAAAGAACGGTTGAAGTCAGCAACTAGCTTCACTTGCTAGTTCTCTAGTGCATTCTTAACAGCATAAGCTGTCCCACAGTATCAACAATCTTTGCCTTGAAAAAAGATCTAGGTAACAGGAAAGTTGAAAGAAAATGGGAAGCAAGAAAAATGTGTGTAAGCAGGACTGCACCACCAGCTTCTCCTGCACCTTCTTTGAGTAGCTGCCTCACTTTGTAGGTAGTTTTATTGCCTGTGAAAATGTATCCTTTCTAGGACAACTTTAAACTTGGTTTTGTTTTTCAGTCTCTGCAAAACTACTCTCTCTCTGAGAAATTAATGCATTCTGTTCATGCAGCCAAAATGCCAAGTTAGCAAAGGCTCTTTCCACTATGCTGGGATTGAGCCCTTGAGATTCCTAAGAGATCAGTGTGCCAGGGAACAGTGACTGGAGCTCTGCCAGTCTCTGTAAGGACCCTAGGAGAGCTTAATGCTTCTAATCATGCCAACTTCCACACCCAGATTTATACTCCTTAAGTTTTGTCACCTTATGAGTTTTTTACAGTATGTATCACATACTGTGAACCTTGGAAATTATTAGAGGTTAACAAGGCTTTAGGAATTACCCTCTTTATATGAGCAGTTAACCTGTAATCAGAGCTTCTATGGATTGCTGCTTTGGAGCATTACAGTATCTTAAGAACAGACAAAAAGCTTTACTTTCTGGTGTCTGACTGCAAGGAATAGCAACAGTAGGACACCTTCATAAATTTGACCATGTTTGTTTATGAAGCTCTTCAAAGGAGGAATGGAAGGCAAGAAAAATGCAAAACTTTCATCATTTAAGTGCTATTTCACTACTCTCTCAGTATGGAAAAGATGTGGCTAGTAGACACTACATTATCTGAAATGGCTAAGATGCTGCAGGTGTCTCTGCTTCCATACAACCATGTTGTGACGAGACAGTAAAGTCTGGAAATCCTGGGGATGCCAGCTAGAAAGTGATGGTTCTGAACATCACCCATCAAGTCTGTTAATGTCTGCAGCACTGAACACTTGCTGTCCTACAGCAGCTGGCAATTTAAGCCATGAGGAGTGTGTCCATCAGGTTGTAATGGTCATCAGGAACTTGGGAAGTGGGAGAGAGCAGTTGTCTATGTTCAGTTCAGTGACAATTAGCAGCACAAATTTCTTGTTAGCTCCAATGGAGGCTCACATGGGCTCCACAAATGCATAAAACAAGGTGGAGGCATCTCAATGTATATCCAGGAATGTGTGTGAAAAGATGAAGCACTTCTATAGTCTTTCTTTTAACAGTTCACAAATTAGACTTGCCATTAGTATTGCTAGGGCAGTCTTGTATTCAAATCAGGCCCTATTTCTGCCAATCTGGTTAAACTGCTGCGGCTGAGTTGTCATGGACTTCCCCTTGAGCTTGGAAGGCCCTGCTAGTTGGAAGGCAGCAGGCGAAAGCCACCACTATCTCGCAATGGGATTCCTTTAATCCTTGGCATCCCCTCACATGGCTGCTTGCTGCCTAATGAGCTGCTCCTATGCATACAGTTAAATAGACTTGTAAGGACCTGAAAGCTCTTACTGCTTCAGCTGTTACTTTGGCAGAATTTTTCCCTCCATTTACCACCTTTGACAGCATCTAAAATACATGCTGTTTTTCAGATGCTATTGAGGCCAGTCTGAAAATGCAAACAAATTGGCTTCTGAGACCAAATTTCAGCCCAACTGAATATACCTTTCCCCAAGAACTAGGCTTAATAGAAGTTAAATCCATGTTAAAATTCAATGTAGCTTTATATAAAACATCAAATATCTGCAACATGAATGATATACAAAATGAATTTATACTCATTTTTTTTCTCCCCAAACCCTTTTGTGCTAGAGATGCTGCAGTTAGAGCTGAGGGAGCACTGTCTGTGGGAAAACATGTCCTCTATCTTAGAGAAAAGGGGTTGTAGAGAATGATGGAAATAGGCTGGAGAAAGAAGAGATGCCACTCTGGAGAAAGGAATTTAATTCCATCTCTGCTATAAAGTTGCTAAGTGGTACTAACTGATCACTTAGGACAAATGACCAACTCCTTGTGCTGTGGAGATATTTTTCTCCAAGCCACCTCTTCATGCCTGGTTGTTTGAATCATATACCCAAGCAGCTCTTCATTACCCACACCACGAGGTGCTTGATGTATTCTAGGGACTAAAGGATCATAGAATCATAGAATGCCGAAGGTTGGAAGGGACCTCAGAGGTCATCGAGTCCAACCCCCCTGCTCACGCAGGGTCACCTAGAGCACATGGCACAGGGCTGCATCCAAGAGGGTTTTAAAGATCTCCAAAGAAGGAGACTCCACAACCTCTCTGGGCAGCCTGTTCCAGTGCTTTGTCACCCTCACAGTGAAGAAATGCTTCCTTAAGTTCCTGTGGAACTTCCGATGCTTCAGTTTGAAGCCATTTCCTCTATGGGTTAGAATATGGCATAGAGCTACCTGAGTGGACTTAGAGAGGGCTCACACCTAGTGCTAGCTGAAGTCTGTCTAGTCTTGTTAGATCTCGGGTGCAAACCCAAAGTGCCTGTACTCACGAGCAGGCCATGGCTATAGCAGAGCTGTGTTTGCCTGGCACGGTGCCCAAGCTGATGTGCTCTGTGGGCCCAAGCTGACTCTGCACAGTCAAATGTGCTGTCTCCCAAGCTGCTAGTCTGCAACCCACATAAATGGTCCACAGATAACAGACACCTATTTCTAGTCTGTGCAGAACAGCTTGAATATCTGTTATGATATTTCAGTGTTCATGTCCTAGACCTCTAATTGCTCTTGTTCTCCCACTACTTTTATTTTCAGCTTATATAAACTAACAATTGAGAGCTACTTGTTCAACTGTCATCCAATTTCCACACCTTCTTTCAGATAAACTCATCACTTTCAAACTTCCGGATTAGGTATCTCCCTCTTGTTTTGCAGAATTTCCTTAAGGTGTTCTATTCTTTAAAATCTCTAATTCAATTAAAATATCCCTTGCCAGGCAGGAATACCTGTTATTTGTTTAAATAGGTTTTGCTAATAAGGCTTATAGCAAAATTAAACAGAAATGTGGTACAACTGAGGTCAGAGCCTGAACATTTAGGGATTTCAGTTCTGTTTTTTCAAGCTTCCAGACTAGTAACTATTTGCTTCCAAAAATAAAGAATGTATTGCTGTATTTTTTTGCTAAGCTGTATTTTTACCACCCTTGTAGCTGGTACCAGCTGTCCAAGGAAAAACAACTCTCTTCAGTTTTTGATCTATTTCAGACAAAAATAGTTTTTCTCCATGCTGGGCAGATTTCCCGACTTTTCAGTAGGTGAATAATATCACAGATTTGCTCATAAAGCAGTAACATAGTGTTATTTACAACATTATTTTCAAATGCAAATGACAATGTCTGCAGCTGGGAAGTGGCTCCAGCTCTGAAACCACTTAGTGCTTTCCCATCAACTGCAACACATGCTTTTTAGTAAATCCAAATGTTTATGCAAGTCCTAGGCCTAGTTTAATGAGCTTGGGAAGGTTCCCAGGACATGGATACTAATGCTCATGCTTGTTAATGATACAGCTCCATTTTCAGCAAATGTCAAGCCAATTCCATCTTTCTGTAGTCATCTCCACAGGAAAAGCAAAATGAACAGCTTTGGCCTATAAAACTTTAGGTTTCCTGGCAGGATGTGCTGTGGATCTCATGCTTTTTTGCCTTGCTCTGCTTTGTGACTGAATTTCAGGTATGTTTACCGTGTCCATTGCTTTTTGTACATATTACTGCATGCATGCAATATATTCTGTGTAATCCAGAGAAGAAGGGTGTGAAAATAGGTTTTATGAATTAACAATTCATTTGTAGCCAACTATCAACCTCTCAGTTCTGAGGAGCGTGCAGGGACTGAGATGTGTGTAGAGGTGACAAGCAGTAAGCTCAATGTGGAGGGGAAGGCAGGCATCCTGCCTAAGCAATAGCCAGAAGCAGGCTTGCACTGCCAGAAAAATCCATGTGCTCCCTAGCTATTTCTCTGGTAGCAGCAAAAACGCACCAGAACTGGGCCAGAAACTGTTTTTGTAACTTCATGTGATCATGGGCTTCTAACAACCCTCAGCGGGGCAGAACAGATCTTGTAGTCCAACATCCGAAGTACAAAAAAAGCTTTTACTCTGTTCTTACCTCTGGGAGGAGGTATGGAATGAATTCCTAGTTACTGTTATCACTAAAGCTGCAAGGACAATGCTGACCCTAGCACAGCTAGGAGGATTTGCAAAGAAAAGGTCTCTACTTCCTTTTCTGCTTTTCCTAGGATGAGGTTATGGCTACAAGCTCCATCTCAAGCATCCAGCAAGAAGACAACAGGAGAGCAGAGCTGGGAAATAGTTCCAGTATCACCAGACTCAAGAGAAAAAAGTTCCTTAGTCATATTGCAAAGAAATCAACTATGTACCTGCAAGTCAGAAGATGGAGTAAGCACAGTTAAGAACAGTGCTTTTCTGGTTTGTTTTTGATATGGTTTTGTTCTGCACATGGAGGTGTGTGGGATGCTTTGTGGAGATGTGTGATAAAGAATGAATTAGCATTTTCCACACGCAGATGTATTCAGGAATCCATTCAAATCGGTGTTTTCCTCAGTTACTATATTGATCCTGCTTCACACTTGCAGACTTCCCTTTCTCTTCACTGGGTTCCAACAGGCTGCTGTGCTCCTTGGAGATCCTCTAGGTCAACACAGGTTATGGGCCTTACATGCTCTGCAGCCTGTCTCCTGTTCTGCTTTCCTCACCTCTCGTGTTCCAGTGTAAGCTTTTCTGTTCACTTCTCCTATCCCAAGCATAATCATTGCCAGTCCAGTGCCATGGTCAGCTGTTGACTTAAAGATTGTGAACATGGCAGTCTGTCTGTCTAATAGAAATAGGTTCCCTTTCCATAGATGACTTGTTTCCCAACCAAATCTGCCCTTAGCTGTCTCTTTGCCCAGGCTATTTTTTTGCTCAGACTATTGCAGCTGATTCTTCCAGCAGTTTCCATTTTCAAGCTCTAATCTTTCAAGCTTGAGCTCATTCAAATGCCTTGCATTCTCCTATTCCCTGGCAGCGGGCTGTGCGTAGAGCCCTTTGGCCATCTTTAGCAGCACTGCAACACTCCCAGGCTTCTCTTCTCCGGTCTTCCCAGATTTTGCAGAGTCAAATGCGAGGTTACTCTCTACAACAAAGTAGTGGCACTTTTCCACCTTGAGACTCCAAAGCCTCAATGCCGGTTTTTCACTGAGGAAACCTGGTTTGTGTGACTTGTGTTGCAGGAGAGGCAGCCTAGCAACTGCTGTGCCTGCTGCACTATAGAGGCTCTGCTGACTCACGCGCTGGATCATGCAGGCAGGCATCCTGCTTGGTATGGGGCTGTGCATGCCCTGCGTGCAGCCCCCGTGCATGCCCTGCGTGCAGCCCCCGTGCATGCCCTGCGTGCAGCCCCCGTGCATGCCCTGCGTGCACGAGATAGAGCCCCTTGGCCTCCCTCTGCACAGCTCGCTGTATTGTCATGCGTGCAGCCTCCGGAGGGTGAAACGAGGAGGCTTCTCCTGCTCTTTGCTGATCACGTGCTGCCATGGCTCCTGGGGCAATAATTAAAATGCTGCAGATGAGTAGAGGCCATCTGCAGAGTTAGCAACCTGGAAAGAACTGCTTGTTTCTGTTTCATTGCCAGTAGCTGCTGCTGGGTGCTTCCCTCCGAGCAGGAACCCTGTACAGATCAGGGCAAGCACCAATGACTGCAGGCTCTTAGTTAGGAATAACTGACACAAGGGCTTTGTGAAAATAACTCTTATAGATTTTGGTAAAAGTGTCAAGAGTTGAAGCTGTAAGATGCATGGGCAAGTGCTGCTTCAACTTCCTAAAATATTCATGTTGGTTTGGGATGGTTATTTTGCGCCTTTTATCAGCTGCAAAAAAAATGCATCCATCTGCCAGATGGACTGGTGCTCTGAGCAAAATCAAGAACTAGGAAAGTCCATCAGAATAGGAGAGTTGCATGTATATTTTCATTTTATTTTTTATTTTTTTTCTACTTCTTACTGCCTAATATTTCAGCTACTTTTAACTCTTAAGCAGTTTCTTTTGATCTTCAGCTCAATCATATTAAACTATACATTTGTATAGTCAATGGAAACATTTAAAATGCAGAGCTTGGTTCACAATAGGTAATATTAAAATAAAGGAATGGTAAGGTTAGGAGGCTAACTATGGCTCCTTCCTTTTCACTTGCTTGCTTTTGCAAATTTAATTTGCTGAGTGGCTTCTGTGTCTTATACCCTGTGTCACTTACTGGCCCCAATGTGTAACTGCTAACAAGCTGCATGCTAATTCAGCTGCCAGCCTTTTTCTTTTGACCTCAGTTTGTCTCTTGCTCAGAGGCTGATGGGAATATCTGGAATATCTTCTCATCCACATGGGAAATATGTGGGTTGTTCTTTCCAAACTGAGCTGCAGTCAACCGAACTGCTGAGCAATGTCAAGCGTTTGGATGGGATTGCCTCAGGACTAAATGAGCTGGGAAAATACTGGAGTTTGTCTTTGAATTTCTTGTATAAGGAAAAAATATATGGAAAAATAAAGTTCATAATAAACTGCCAAAAGGAAAATATTGGTGCGTATATAAGGAAAAAACCAAACTACTATGCTTTTGTATTTTGTACATTTTACAATTACAGTATATTTTGTATATTTTTGAGAAGCAGTGTCTGGTCTAGAACTATGACCTTCAAAGCTGGATTTGAGCCAATGCTGGAAGATATGAGCTGGGATTGTTAAATTTGCATAAAGTACTCATTACTATACAAATGAATGGTGTATACTGAGCACTGTAGATCAATATTCATCAGGAGAGTTAGTTTTTCATATTGGTTCTTTGTAGACTGTTTTATAAATATAACATTCCTGCAGAAAGCAGTAAAGCTAAGGCTTAAGGATATAGAGAAACATCTCAGGAGAAGATGTCTGTTAGGGAAAAAACCTGCTGTATTTTTCTGTATCTACTGAAATCTAGCCACTAGAATAACTGCTGAAACTGTCAAGGATGTCCTCCCAGAAAGACTCGGACTTGACCTGGTGTTTTCAAGTCCCTCTTTTGGACACTTTGGGAGTATATAGTAGGCTGGTGAACTCCATGATTTGTTCTATGTGAATATTCTAGTGGAGATGATGCCTGAGGTAGACATATGAATAGTGAATGATTGTGACTTTTATGTGCTTCCTTGTTCCCCTGCATGCTTCTTGCTGCCCTTTAAAATTGTCTGTGATGTGAAAACCTCTTCAGAGGGTAGGAATTTAATATGTACATCTATAATCTACAAGATGATCAACTTGTATCAGATAACTAGAGCCAGGTCCTTGGCTAAAAGAAAAAGAGAACTTTCTGGAGGTGGAGGTTTGCTTGGTGTGTAGCATCACTTCAGTTTTGTCTAAGTTGAACTTGAGCCGGTCTCTTTCCCAGGAATGATCCTTTTCAGGCACTGTGGTGTTCTTGCAGCTAGGTTGGTTCCCTCTCTGGAAGAGTACAGGAGGATAGCAGCAAAGAACTGGCAGAGGTGCTTTTGTCCAGGAGGAGAATGTACAGCTAAGACAAAATATTTTATAGGAAGACCTTGCTGCAGTTGTGAAATAAGCCAACTAGAACTGAAATCATGAGTTTGTGTGGGCAGAAAGAAAAGCTTGGTAAAATGCACTGCTCTCCTGTAGATGTAGCTACAGGTTGATTTAAAAGTGGATTTTTCTTTGAAATGATAAAATTCTACTAGATGACAAGAAAAGGTAGTGAATATGTGTGCTGAGAATACCAGAAGAAGTTTTGTTTGGGGATACACAATATTTAGCAGCTCTGCAATGGTGCTGATATTAGTTTGCTGATGCTTTTGCTGACTTTCTAATGTCAGATAGCCAGTAACTTGAGAATGTTACATGAGGATAAAACTCATTCTTAATTCCCAAATGTGCTTCCACTTCTTGAATGCCTTTGACCTCATGTCTTTTTCCCAGATGAGCTTTCATAGAAGCATTTCATCTGAAAATGCAACCGTCATGTTCTATCCCTTCCTAAAATCCTCTCTTGTCCTCAGACTCTCTCCTCTGGCTTCCTTGTTGGTCCTTTCATCAACAGAGTAATTCAAAGATGTTGTGAACTTCTCATTCTCAGCCTAAGAGGGATTTCATAGTTGCAGAGCGATAAATTAGTAACCCTGACCAGCAATAACCAGTTTGGGCACTGGAGAGGAGCAAGAAGGTTTAATACTGCAGTGTCTATTTTTCTATCATTCCTTTAGGTGCAAAACTTTCCTTTATCTGAGTGCAATCCATCCTGCATTCCCACCTATAACCCTTAGCAACTAACCTGTTTTCAGACATTCAGCCTGCTTTCAGAATTCAATTAAAGTTTTAAAAAAATCCACCAAGAAAAATTATGAACAGCACTGTCTGCCCGTGATCAATATTTAGAAGCTGTGTTGAACTGCTTTGCATTCCTCTCAAAGTACTTTATAAATAACTATATTACCCTCTTGTAAGGGAAGAAATGTGTTTGCAAATAACCAAAAGCACAGGCACAGATGTGTTAGAGCCAACATTATTAAATGTGGTTGTCCAAATATAGCAATTTGGAGACCTACTTATTTTAATATTTAGTGTATGTGTGTCTCATTGACTTTAATAGAACCAGAAGATGATCTACAGACTTGAAAAATGAAACTGTTCTATTTAGCCATATAGATAGGTAAGCCAAACACCTAACTTTAAGCAATATATCCTTAAGTTGAATGTTTTTCACATGTATTATTATAGAATAAATTTCAGGGACATATTTCATCAAAGGTTCCTGAATGATTTAATGAAATAGATTTCACAGGAACAAAACCATCTCTGGGGTGCACAGTAAAAGCTACTTTACAGCCCATAGGAGCTTTACACAACAATCTGGGGAATAAAATGAGAAAGGTTATATTAAACTGAAACTGCAGGGAGAATCTAGGTCAGGATGCAATTACTTTAGCTGATTGAGCAATGTTTTTTAAATTCCCTAATATTTATTAGATATCAAACTATCAAGATTTACTTTCATTTGTAAAAACAGAATTGCAAAGAAATAATCACCAGCTATATGTTCAAACTTATTTTTTGCACCATATTTAATGGAAAATACATTCATAAGCTGTGAAGTTAGTGTGCAGAAACTGTATCACTTAAAAGATTAAGCAACACTGAAATAATGTAAAAGATTGATATAAAATCTTCACAAGATATACAGCAAAAGTATTAATTTGTGTGTATTTGAATTTGTGAGCAGAAAATGTTTTGAATGAATTGCATATCAAAGCACTTCTATTTTGGATTACTGACTAGACTATCAAGATTGACAATCTGATTTTTGCACAAAGTGCTGTGGAATTCAGTGCAAGTATCAGCACCTCACTTGTGTAATTGATTTAAACTGAAACACTAGGTGATCTCTAAAGACCATTAAAATTCAAGCCTATCATTTTATACAGTTATCTATTGTTAATATCTTCTGGGAGGGTAGTGTCCTAAATCCTATTCTAGGGAGAGAAGAGCTGCATGTTCTATGAGGAAGCAGATGTTTCCTTCTATTTTGAAAAGTACTTTAATAGTGATACCACAATTTAAATAGCTACCCAAAACAGTTGAGACAAGATTCTTCATTGTGTGAAGTCTAGCTTTGGCTAAAAGCAAACAGAAAACCATGTACAGACTTCATGCCTACTCAAACTACAGAATATTTCTGGTTTTGTAAAGTAACTGACTTGGTAATTATAATATTCAGAGTATAAAATAAGATGCTGTAAATCAACACTGAGCTTAAGCAGATTGATTCTCTTTAACTATTGCTATATTAGGTTATTTCACATTTTCAATATTTATAATAAAACATTTTATAACATTGTATATTAATAAATGCATTCTCCCCTCCAAAAAGTAGTGATAAGTTTCCCAAGAATACTTAATTTACTTTTTCATGTGTTTCTGACACCCACAGATGCTGAAAAGGAATGTGAATGTAGAAGTAACTAGCAGTGACTATCTTGAACACTATTGACTGGAGTATTGCCTATCAGCTGAGATTTCTGTATTCTTCAGGGGAAAAAAATCAAGATGTGTGATTAAAAAGGCATGTTTTATATTAAAATAATGAAAAAACCCTCTTCAATATGTCATCTTTTTGGAATGAAGTTGAAGAGGAGCCTGTGTCTTTTTACATAAAATGCAGTCACATCTGTCAAACTTTCCAATGTTTTACTATTGTAAACAGGCTAAGTTTAGTGTACTACTTTGTTTTTTAAATATATGAATATTTTTATAGCTGATAGGTACTAAAATACAAGTAAAATAGGTATTATACATAAAGAAAATATTTTAAGCATTCTTGCTGATGGCTCTTTTATGTCAGAGCATGTCATATAGGTGCTACCTGAGGCCTTAGGCCAAACTTTTCAATCTGGACAGTCAAAGCTAAAGGTAGGATTTCTGCTTCCACTTTGAGGCAGCACTATGTAAATGTCAGACCTTGCAAGGTTCTATATCTTGATGCTACTAGACAGGAGCAAAAACAGCCTCATAATTTTGAGAATGAGATCATTTCCTTTTGGGTCACAAAGGATGGCTTCAATTTAGAAGCTAAACCTGCAGCATTGGTTCTTTTTTGCTTCTGGGCATTACATTGTTGCACCTTCTGTTAATACCTCTCAAAACGGACTTGAAAGAATCTTCACTCTTCCAATCCTAGCATGTTTTCTTGTCTCTGTAGTTCTGTACTACTTACTGTAGTTCTGTTTTCTCCCAGCTTACTTCCTATTGCTTCTTTTTTCTATCCTTCTTTATTGTGTAAGTTACTCTAATCATATTCCAGACTTAGATATTATTTAATCTTAGCTTGAAATGCCTTTCATTATTCAAGATCTGAGGTCTCTTACTGCTTAAATGAACAACTAAAGCTTTATCTCCTTTATACCTGCCACATATTGTAACAGGAATTTGCAGTAAAAATGTGCTGAATTTGGTTTCTACATGTCAAGTCTGTCAGTTGCGCATCATAATATTTTTAATCCAGGGCCTAAGACCTCATCACTTTTTATGCTTGCATTTGTGCCAAACAGCATCTAAATCCATTAGGAAATTTAATTAGTAGCCTATGTTTCATGTCTGGATCTGTAAATGTAAAGAAGTAGTAATAGTAGTAGTTCATAGTAATGAAGAACTATTTTTTTGTGAATCAGAATTTAGTGGACTTGAAATAGTTTTGCTCTATATTCTAGGACATTATTTCTGGATTTTCATAATGACATTTGAATACAACTTCTTAAAATGCATAAGACTTGTAACATCCTTTGGCTATATCCAATGTATAAACTGCAGACTGTTATATACAAAAAAAAGTAGCTCGCAAATGGAGGCTTCACAGTGAACAGAAAAATGAGCATTACCTTGTATGCAGGTCCCCTCACTGATTTCCTGTTAAAAACACAACTCCCAGGACTGCCTAGATCCCCTTGGTGAAGTCCTGTAACACAGCAGCCAAACTGCAGTGGAATACACGGCCTGCAAAACAGCTGCATATTCAAGGCAGCAGAAGAGCCCAGACTCTAAGACAGCTGTATAATAGAGGCAGACAGGTAGCATGCATAGGAACATGAAGGCAAGGACTAAAAAGAAAAGAATTTTTGCTATCAACTGGCTTGACACAGGAGGGTCAAAAAGAAATAAGGCTGATAAGAGTATAGAAGGCCAACAAGACAAAGGAGCAAAAGCATGGAAGCAAATCCCTCTTCAACAGCAATACTAAAGGGCAGATTAACCACAAAAGCACCATACTGAACTCTTGAAAAGGAAGTAGGCAACTTTTGAGTTTGGCCCACCCAAAGACTTTTAGGAAGGGTGTGAAATGATGTCTTGGCTGGTGTGAAGTGTGCAGCAAGGAGCACAGGTTGCAAAAAGGTTGGCTTTATAAGGTTAGAGTAGGGCAAGTGCTAGCCACATTGGTGTCTTCTTTGCAAGTGGTTTATCATATAGAGAGCCTATTTGGTTTTATTAAGAGGAAACTTTAACAAAATAAAACATTAGAGTTGCACTGACATCCTAGGGCTAAATAAGGTTTCAGACAATTCCTGTGGAAGCTGATACACAGGTCTGTGGGAGTAAACTATGAATTTTGCAGTCACAGTAAAGGAGTATAAAGCTGCCAATAGACAGCAACAGAAAGAACAGGAAAAAGCATCCTGAGAAATGTTCATAAAAGATGTTTTCTGGTTAAGGGCTCTAATGCTAAGAAAGGAAATGATAATTCAAGTATTAAAAATGTGAGAGCAGTTGTAAAGCATGAACAAACGATTATACTTTTCTCTCCCTCCTCAGGGATCTGTTTTTTTCAGGGCTTATGTCACAATTTTCTTGTATCTGGAACTATGTGTTATAATTAACCCAATGGAACCTAGACAGTGGATCTGCAATAGCAGTGCCTTAGCTTGGGATTGTTTTTATATTTTGTTTCAGAAAACTCTGAATCCGTGTTTTGTCACAATATTGACTTTGTCTATTTACCTGCTAAAGACAAAGCTCACAGCTCTACCTGTGTGTCAGCCTGAGGTTTGGGCTAGAAGGTATTGTAATTATCAATTCAGTTACCTCAGTACTCCTAACCTGAAATCATTTTTTTTGTGTATGATTGAACAGCAATCTGGTGGACTTCCATGCTGCAGGTTACCTCCTCCCTGGACCATTTGTGGACCATTTACCTGCCCCTCTCCCTCACATTAGCAAAGCACTGCTCTCATGGGCATGGATATTCAGGTTGATGATTCCGTGGAAAAAGAAGTGTATTTTTGGTGGCCATTCAAATTCATTCAAATCTGCATGCTCTGGCTGCCTGCATGGCTGTGTAAGAACTAGTCCTGATAGGAAATATGTGTGCATATATATATATATCGGGAAGGAGCAGAGTGGCGCAGACCTTTCCTTGATCCTTGGCAGGGTGTACTTGACAAACTACTATGGAGCCTTACTGTAAAATAAGACTTTCTAGGCTTCTGTGACTGCACAGATAACAGATAAGAGCCGTAAGTAACGCATACGTGGTATGTACCAAAGAAAACAACTGAGTGAAAAGGAGCCTCAAGCGGGATACAGATACTGTATCCTGAAGTGAGCACGTACAGCAGTTAAATGTACGACTGGGGTTAAAGCTTAGTGGTGCATATGCTTACTTGTGCTATCCTAATGTGCAAGATGGCTGGAAAGCTACTTAAAAGAGAATTTTCCAGTAAAGAAGTTGGGCATTTTCTGCAAGACAAAGGCACTTGTTTCCATGGCATTAACTAGGATTACATTTTTATGTAGAATTTAGAAAATGACTTTGAAATTTCTCCCTTGATATTGCCTATTTGAGTACAAAACCCTGAGATATTTAAGAAGAAATTGCCAGTGGAAATGGCATTCACTTTAATAGAATATGATATATTTAACCAAAGAGAAATTAATACACAAATTTGGAGATGTAGATGTATAGAAAATATATGGAGGCTACTGGACACTTAAAGGGGGACAAAGGTATATGTAGGAATTCAGAGTATTGATATGAAATACCTAAAGCTTTTTAGTTCTTTAAATTTCTTTTCACTGTAGACAGTGGATTGTAGTAGAGTCAGGAATCAGCAGATACCTAAGTGTGTAGGAATATCAGTAATATTGTTATATATGGAGGGATTGCACAAGCTAATTCTTTTCTCACTGAGTCCGATGTACTTTTCTCACCACATCTTTACTCCCTTTCTGGTTTTCAGCACTATTTTCAAGTATATCGAACATTTCCCCTAAATCTATCCTGTTGTGTCCATTCTTTTTCAGAAAGTAGGAATGTGGAATTCCTGTGACCTGGGCTCATGGTTCACGAGAAGACAAGAGGTACCCTCTATGCTTTCTGTCTAAGGTACACTCTAGAACAAAGCAGAGAAAGACAGGTCAATGTCATTTCTTAAGGAAGAACATCATTTGGGAATTCTGTGACTCAGCTTTTCATTTGTTTTACATTATTTTGTCATCTTCCTCATGTTAATATAGGAAAAGAACTCAAAATGGAAAAAAAAGAATAACGTAAAACAAAATGGCCATATGGTATGCAGTGTAAGAGAACAGTGCTTGTGTGATTCTTTTTTTGATTCACAGAGAAAAATAAGATGCAATGGAAGAGAATACTTCGAGAAAGCGTAAGTACTTCTGAAAGTCTTATCCTCTTCCACTCAAGAATGAATTAAAAAAAAACTCAAAACAGATTGCATTCTGAATATGAAATTCAGAGCTTATTTACCACCAGTAAAGTGAAAATAATTACAGTATTCTAATGTTCTCCCCCTGTCTAACTGCATTTCAAAACAGTTTCATAGGCTTAGAGCCAGAATACTTTTAATGCTAGCCCAAGCTTTGGTCCAATCTTTTTTACACTTTCATGAATTGAGGATTCAAAGACAAGATTTCTGAACTTGCTCTGTAAAACAATAAAATACCACGTGACACCCTCCTATTTCAAAAATGCCAACATCAGTAACAGCCTTACATCAATAAAAGGATGTATGGCAGCAAACATATAATGATAATGGTACTTTGTTATCAGGCTGTCACATCACAAATCACGGAGCCATTCATCAGGAAATGACAAAACTAGAGAAAAACAAAGCATAGAAGACTTAAAAACAGATGCACCAGCAGAATGTGAGGCCATGCTATAAAAGCAAGTCGAAGTATTGAGGAAATATTTCTTCCATGTCCCCAAAATGTCATGCAGGGGTATTCGGCATCTTCTGCTACACATTTATATGTGTCTTCCTAAATGATAGCTATTAAACTGATGCATCTTTGGGATTAGATACACCCCTTTTCTAAGTAACCCTTAGCAACCATTTTGGGACTGTTAATTGGTCTTCTAGTCCATATTGGGTTGTCTGATTTGTTTTCATAGCACTCATTGAGCTCTGCTTTTAGATGAGACATGTATGCAGTGTTTAAAGAAAAAAAAACAAGGATTAAAATACCACCATGAAGCCTGTGGAACTGTATTTTTTACTTGCCACTTTTCTTTTTATCAAGGCTTTATCAAGGAAAAAAAGACAAAGTGCAAGAGAGTCGGGATAATTAACACAGTCTTTCATAGAGGCGCATAGTTTAACAAGTCCCTTAAAACAATTTTACCTTTTTTCCTTGAAAATGCAGAAAAAGATATAGCTATGAGGACTCGGGCTGCTCTGTAGCA
The DNA here is from genome assembly GCF_003342845.1 of Nothoprocta perdicaria. NCBI lineage: Eukaryota > Metazoa > Chordata > Aves > Tinamiformes > Tinamidae > Nothoprocta > Nothoprocta perdicaria. The sequence goes on along the minus strand of NW_020456087.1, from coordinate 227,797 downwards.
AAGTGACAGGCACTTCCTAAAGAGAAATGGGAACAATTAAAGAGGCAAATGGGAGAACTAGAGAATTGGTGCAATGAGAGGTTTTTTCCCCAACTTTAGTTGAAAACTATTGCCCTTGGATTTGAAATTATTGAAGTTTTAGTCATCAAATAATTGCCTTTGCTCCCAAAGGGAACAATCTAGCCTGTTTAAAAAAAAATAAAACCTATAGTGCGAAATTACTGGTATATTTAGTACTGTTGACAATCTTCATATTAGCAAAGAGGTCAAAGAGACTGAATTATGGAAACTAAACTGTTTTGAAGCAGAAAAAATGACATAAAAGATCCTATTTGGGAGACTGTCTCTACCATAATTCACTTATTTACAGCTAATGTTTGATAGTTAAAATAGCCAATGAGTCCAATAACTTATGCCATGTGACCAGTGTGCATTTTTGTTGAAACTACTAGTCTTGTATGAGACAAAAGTCTCTGAACAGATTTTTTGTCTTATTTTTGACACGTTTGCTTTGGAGAGAGAAATTCAAGCTGGGACTTAAACTGGGACTTGTATTTTCTTCCTAATACAGCTACCAATACATGTCTTTTGTTTAGTTATTACTGAGTTTTGCTTTAAGCCTGTCACATGGCTTTTGTTCTCCCTGAATAACTGTAACATTGCTAGTTATCTTATAAAGCCCAGTGCAAATAACATGAGATGTCTTTTTATCCCTAGGGTCTCTGTCACCTAGGATTTGTAGCTTAAGGCAGAATGGAATGAGGTCTAATTTTTTGTATATAAAAATAGATTAATTTCTTATGAACTCTGCTATATTGCAAATTTGCTATCTTGCACTGATGATTTGCATCAGCTACAGTGCCTTGATAGCCTAAATTTCAAGCAGGCACAATATCATTGGATCTCCTATTTGCTCTGTCATGTCTAACCTAATGTGTGCATTGTAACTCTAAATGTGATTACAAGGAGCACTGCAAATTTTGCTCAGGATCACAGAATCTAGACATTTCTTTTTCGTTCAGAAAGTATTACAAGAAAAATACAGGGCACAATAAGAAGTGAACTGGCATTCTCCTGTTTATGTGCCTGGCAGAAGAGAGAGTGCAGTGGCTCAGGCAGAGCTTCTCAGAGAAGTGTAGGATTGAAAATAACAGAAGAGAAAACCATTGATTAATTTAAAAATGTTAGATATATGCAAATATTTTGCAAATACAGAAGGTGATTGTTTGCAACAACGGCAAGAGTCAACTACTTGGATGGCTGTACTCATTCTGCCAGATAGGGGATGTCATTACTTTGGGATTGTGCCCTATAGACCATATGTCAGTAGTTTGCACTAAGTTTCTTAACTTGTCTTCCTCCTAAGAATAAGGTTTGTCTTTTATCTCAGATTATTTTTCCCATCATAAGCTGTGGATATGTAGGGAGCAGAGTGCAAACAGCTGTACAGCTGTGCTAGTGGTGCCCTTGGCACCTTTCCTGTGTGATCTGGATCCTGTGCAACTGTGTGCTGCACAGTGGGCAGGGCTGGAAGCCTGGCTCGCCATCAGGCTTTGGCATCTAACAGATGTTAGGACTCAAGCTGAGTGTCCAATACAGACAGCAAGTAGGGTGACCTTATGGTCACTGCTGTCCATATAGCCAGACTTTGAGTTTCATACTTCAGTAACCCTAATGTGTTTTCCTAAGCTCATAACAAAGTCTAGTAATAGCTACTTTGTGACAAATCCTCTTTATCTCTTCTTTATCACTTTTTAAAATTTTGGCAGCTGTTTTGGATGAGAACTTCTCTTTTCTAGAAGTTTGTCTATCTTCTAAACAGTGGTTCTTCAATCTCTTGTTATTTTGATAGCAAATAGAGTACCACAAAAGCAAGAGAGTTCATCCCTTGCAGCCTGCCAGTCTTGTGGTCAAGTCTATCACCTGCCTAATCCATTTCCATTATTTAGGAATAAAACAATACATGCCAATTCTTGAACTTCCTCCCAAGGACTGCTGCTCATAATTTTCAAACAAGCCTCACACTTACTCAACTAAAATTGTTTGCATTCATGATATTATCTCTTCATACAATAAAGTGATTGTTTTTATCTACTACTGCTGGTTGTTCTTGTGTGCTTGCTTGGTCTGCTCCTTTTCAATGTTGCTCGTACAAATCAGAAGGCCAGTGATATTACTAAGCTTTACTTGACCTCTGAAAGAGTTCCCAGTGAGAACTTCATTTCTGTTTTTGGCATTTTACCTAACCCTTACAGAAAGCTGGATCTTCATTTTAGCCTGAGAAAAAGCTACCAGAAAAAGTTATCATAATGCCATGTGCTCTTTCCTTCACTTTTCAAAGGCAATGGTAATTTGCATTAAAATGGAATCCCTAGTTCTTTATTTTTAGTTTTCAGTTGAAAGAGAAAAAGCAAAATTTATTCTAAATAACCTTGATTTGCTTTTCAAGTTATCAACTTCTGCTTTGAATATTCATTTGTTACTTTAACCTAATAATTCTTTTTCAGTTTACAGAATTAAATTTTCCTTGCCACACCTGTGGTTATTTCCTTATCTAGCTTAGCACTGCCATTGAGTAGGTGCTTTCTCTGCATGGCAGCTTTCCAGCGGGCAGTAGCTGCTGTCAATGCAGATGTGTTTAATCAATAAGGGTGTTTCTCATACCCTCTCACCAATGTTTAGAGCAAGTTACCTCCCTTTTAGGTCCAGTCTTTGGTGAAACAAAAATGTAAAACAAGCGAAGGAGCTCTTGACTATTATGAAATAGAAACCAGATTTCTGTATTTTTATTCAGCATGTATCCTTTGCTCTTTTTTTAAACAGTCACTGACATTTTAGCAATCCAGATGCTGCAGCTTTTAATCAATGATTCAGTACACAGCCCATGAGATGTGCCACAACACTTCAACAAGCAAGTTCTATCTCTCCATGGGGACAAAGGATCTGAGTTTGTGTCAGTCTCCCCTTGTCAGTTATAATTAACCATAGATCCATTTACATACATAAATATTTATACACAAAGAGAAGACTTCCTAGTGCTTTATCAGATCTTTTTATCACTGTTGGTTCTGATGACAGCAAAACACAATTTGGCTTTGTTAAAAGCTCACAGAATTTTGCACATTCTCTTTCTATAATGAAATTTTAGCATAGTTCTTTAGGTGTTAAGTAGCTGCAGCTTCTGGGGCCGTCAGGATATAGTGGTTGCATATATTTCTTATTTTAAATCATCTTGACAATGTCTGAAGATAGATACAAAAAGAATGAATGACAAATTGTACAAAACCACAGAACTTACAAGACTTTTACATTTTTATGTCTTTTTAAAGAAACCAAAACCCTTGTGTCACACAGCAAGAGTGGCAGAAAAAATTTACACAGGATTCTCAAACTAAAGCACAGCCCAATGTTACTGCATAGCTTGTCCTTGGTGTGACCTGCTCAAGAAAAACTAACTTACCTGCCACTAAGCCACTGGAAAAGCCCATGCAACTGTTCTGCTCGACACCAGCTCTTGTTGGAAAAAATGAGAACTGTCTATGCCAGTTGCATAGGTGACACTTCTGCTCTAGTAGGTAAGATCTGAACGTGCCTGGGTCCATGTACAACCATCTGGATCACTTGCACTTGATTTCCAAGGCCTGAAATCAGTATGTAGAAGTAGCAGTTATTAAGAACTAATTATTTAAGGACTTGCAAATGTGACTGCTGTGAAGTGTAAAGACTTCAGCTGAAAAAAAAAAATGGAGTATATGTTAGGAGTGTTGGTCCTAGGGGGAGAGGGAGAGAGAAGCTAAATTAACTTGAAAGTGGCTATTAAATTGAGGATCTTATTTAATTTGCTAGTTCATTTTGTTTGTAGCATTTGGCTCCCAAAGTTACCCTTCCAAGTATTGGATATGGTCTGAAGCATTTTGTTTTGTTTTCCTCCAGTTATCTCATGTGATCTTGGAAGATTTTCTCTCAGTCCACCGCTTCAACAACCATGAGCACCTCCACGCTATAAATAACCTTTGCTTCTGTTTTATCATCAAAACTCCACGTTACTGCTGCTGAGTTAGAATTTGAGCAACTGAGCAAAGCGACTTGTTGCAATTGCATCATCTGCTTTGCTAATACGTAACATGATTTCTGCAGAAAGCTGATAATTTAACAGACTGTTTGACAAGTGTCTTATGAAATTAAGTAGACAAACTGCTAACAAGAGATTACAAATAAAAAGTAATTGTCAATAAGGTATAATTTAAGCTTAGAAAGGAAGGGAAATTTAATTGCCCTTCAGGCCAGAGCTAAGAGCAAAGCAAAAAGTATCAGTCCATGATTCTGTCCACAGTACGCAATCATTGGATTCTAAGGATGGGAATTGGAAGCGGAGCAGGGAAAAAAGATGTCTGGGAGAAAATACATAAAGAGGAGCACAAGAAATAATAATTCATTCCCTATGATGGCTTTCTGGAACTGATTTAACATTGCAGCCATACAGATGGCTTTCCTAGTGATCTCTTGGCTGTGTTTGTAGTCCACTCTATCATAATATTTCTTTTTGGTCTTTTGTAGGTTAGTAGTGCTTTAAAAGCAGAGGCTATTAGAAGCAGCAGTAACAGGGAAATATTGGAGTTTTCAAGGACTGAATGGGCTGGAGACTCAGAGCCGCTACTAGACCTTTATATTCTCTTTTAGAAATTCTTTTAAATAATCATGCTGAACTTGTCCCAGGTTGCTTTTAATTCTGAGTATGTTCTTTATTTCTTGAGAGGTTGCTTATTAGCATAAAATCCCAGACATTGCATTCTGAGATTTTTCTAGAAGATGGCTTGATCTTCAAATTCTAGCGTAGGGGTAGTTACCCAGAGCCATGTGCTATGTGCTCTGAAGCACGAGATTATTCAGCCTTCTGCAGAGCAACAGTCCACCTGCTCCACTGAGCTGCTCTTTGCAAGCAAGGTGGGCTGTCAATTTCCTAAAAATATAGTGCTAAAAACTACATAGCTGTATATGAAACAGTTAATGATGACTCATATTTACACACACACAAAAAAAAAACAGTTCTAGTATTTATAAATAATTTTGGACAGTGACATAAAATTGGGTTCCAATTCCATGAACTGTTTGTATTGAATTCAGCCATTCAGTTACAGTTAGTGTTGTGGAATTGAGATGCATTTCATCCCTTTGTGATGTACAGCAGTCATCTCATGTGAAATAAACACAGCAATTTTCTTTTTTTTTTTCCGAAAGCAAAAGTTATTTTTAAGAGATAAAAGGCAATAAAGGATAATTCAGAGACAAATCCAAAAAGCAATCACAGTTTCTCTGATGGATGGACATAGGTAAGCTGAAAACTAAGATGTGCAGCTGCCTAACCCTGCAGATGCCTGGGCTCACCAGGGGCTCCTTTTCATACCTGAGCATTCCTGAGGCATCCGTAATTCTGCTGTGCAGCAAGCCCAGAACTTTTCCTATTCAAAGAACCTGCTATCCAGTTCCTAACCAAGCTAGATTGCATCTGTTGCAACCTAGCAAGTACCTGCAGGATATAATGCCCGATATAATAGGCATGCTGATAGTATTCTTCACATGCATTCAGGGGATCAGCCCACATGTAGTGCAAAGGGTCCTCCTGTCCTTCCACAGCAGTGACAAACTGTCACGTTCTCCTCAGTCTGCTCCCTAGCAAGCCAGGTTATCCCTCCAGATCTGTTGCAGAGAGCAATGTAAAAGGAGAGCAAGTGAGGAGGAGCATTTAGCCTGGCAGTGAGGTATCGCACAGGGAAGGGGAAACCATCTACTGCATTTTGCAAGTTAAATAGCAATGCTTGCTGTATTAATTTAAATAATACTTGAGTCTGATAGGCAAAGCTCCAGTGCGGAGTATGAGGAGATCTTTGATGGCCACAGTAGTCAAATCCCTTGAAGTTAAAAGTATTGTTCTCAGGAGAGATTGCCTGAATTACTGCCAAAACAACACACAAATCGATCACACTCCTTATACAAAAACTATTACTCTGTACTTTTGTTTAGATCACTGAGCCCTTTCTAGAGTGTCAGAGGAGGTGCCTGCATGCACACTGGCTGCACTAGAGGGAGCAGGAACCCTGTCTCTGCCGTGGGCAGCTTTGTCTCATCTGGGCTCCTGTTGAACACAGGCTGTTCAGAGGCCATCAGCGTGATCAGGTTCCTGGTCATCGAAGACAAAACCGTGCGACGGAAACATTGATGCGAATCAAAGCTGAAGATCTATGTGGCAACAGGGATCTCCTCACTTCCTGTATATTTTCTCCTTTGAACACTGCTAGCTGTTTCAGAAAATTTATTTCATCAGAAATCACCTGTATTTGCAATCGTTTTCTCCTAATCTAGGATCAAGGTGCATGGTATTTATATGCCTCACAGATTCAGGGAATTCCTCACTTGATCATGATCCAGATTTTACACCTCTGATCAAAATTTCCCATGTCAACCATCCCCTGATTCACTTCTTTGTAGAGCAGACAGAGCAAACCAGAAACTTGTTACGAGCTCCTCTTCTAAAGACGAAAAAAACTCCCTAGATTGATAGTATAGTCTGCTTCTGTCTGTAAATTGCAGGAAAAAATGACCTATGCCAGATCAGTGAAAGAGGTTTTTCTTAGCTGAGAGGCATGGTTTAATCGCTACTATAAAGCATTCTTATAGTTCCATCTAAAATGCTCTAACAAGGGTTTTTCTTAACAAAGGAAAATCCATCAAAAGCCCTCAAGGAATCCATGAGAAATCACAACGTGTTCATTGTCTTCCTTTTCTGTGCCAAACAGATACCTGCATCTGTAAGACTGTAAATGGTAAAAAGAGGAAGAGCACAAGAAAAAGAAGGGATAACTTATAAAAATACTGCTTATCTATTGCTGCAATAGCTGTAGAAGAAGATTCTCCTGTATCTTAAATAGGAAACAATATTCTACTATCTAAAGAAGCAACATATATTTTTTATATGTTAAAACCAAAGTCAATATTACTCTTCTGAAAAGATTGATTCCCAGGTCTTCAGTCATGGTAGTTTCTTGCACAGTTTCAACTCTTTTCTAGATTTTAATCCTTTTCCTTTTCTGCTTCCTTTTTAGCTCATGTTCTTGCCAGCTTCTTCAAACAAAACAGTTATCAGAACTCTCCACTATCATTTTTTTTTTGCCATCTCTCAACCTCTCCCTTTACTCCAGCTTTCACCTGTGATTATTTGTCTTTTTTTCTTGCTTAGCCTTTTCACTGTCTGACAGTTCCCTATACTGTCCTTATTACTTCCCTTCCTCTTGCTTATTCTTAACACTCTCCTTTTCCTCTGGCTCTTTTCTTTCAGCCTTCAGTCATATCACAAGTTCTACTATTACAGAATAATATTCTCTTTACTGTTATTTATTTCTCCACTGCTCCCCATCTCCTTCTATCTGTACACAAAGTATATAATCTGTTTCCTTTTTTAAAAGAAGAACTTTTAATTCTTCATCATCCATAACATTCTGCAAAAGCTGAAAAAAAAATCCAGTAGTCCAGTTAGTTTAGAGACTCAGAGCTTTGAAATCTTAAACAGTGGTCATCATTTTTCAGGAAATGGCAGATGGCTGTTGGAAAACTTCTGGAAAATGAAATTCCTCATCAAAATAAAAAAAGCTCTTGGGAAAGGTCTTGATGCTTTTTGTGGTGCTGTGTTGCACCTTAACAGAAACAAGCAGCCATTCCACTCTTTTCCTTGCTTTTGACAGGAGAATAAAACCTTCAGAAATAACTAATCTGTATTATAGGATGGGAGAAAAAGGACAACCTACATTGTTCAGGACATGTCAACAATCCTTTTATTTGCCTGCACACCCCAAATCCCTTCAGTTCAAACTTTGATTTGGGAGCCCGTTCTCCTTTTAAAACTACAAGACATATTAAAAAAAAACCCTTTTTTTTTTAATGTGGCCTATTTCTACTGCAATAGTCTGCAGATGAGAGAAGGGAATAGAAAAGTTATTAAAGTATTTGGTGGATTCTGACATTCTTTATTTCTATGTCCTCGATTAAGTAATTTCACTTCAGTGTTCCTTAGTTTTCTCAGCTATAAAATGAAACTAATACAGCTTGCCTACCCTTAAGATGACCGGAGAATGCTAACCTTTCAAGAACTACATTAAAAATTTTGCTTCACTTTTATCAACTGTTCCTATCACTTGAGGGTATGTGAAGTCTCTGCAATCCAACCCTCTGAGGTCTTTCTTGAAAGAGCATTTACTGATGACATGCAATTTGTGTGGCCCATCTGACAGCCCAGACACCTTTAGTTTCTCAGTTCGTGTAAGCCAAGTCCTTTGTTTGAGATGTATCAGAATTGTGACTTGTGAATTTAAGACTGCCAAACAAGTCATGCACAATCATGCACAGACATGCAGAGCAAGAATAAAAGATCTGTCAACCAACAGCTTGGTGAAAATGCAAAATGCAGCTTAAGAAACACTGAGTTTATTTTGATTTCAACCTTACTTTAAAATTTCCTTTTCCTCTGCAGGTACAGACACAAAGTCTAAGACATTCCTTATAATCATCTAATCATTAACCAAAGCACCCAGCTCTTTCTCCTTAATTGGTTCCAATTGACAAATGCACTACTTAATAGCAGAAATTATGGCTGTTAGTGTCCAAATGCATGACATTTTACTTTGCTCTATTGAATTTCTATTATCCAGGTCTCTTCCTGCGTGATATTCTGATCTTCCTGTGAACTGGCATACTAACACACTGACTTTGTATCCACAGCAGAGAGCGTCGCTCCTGCTGCTCCCTGCACACGTGTGATCCCAGGTACTGCTCCTCATATTGAGCACTGCTTGCTGCAGCCTTTTTATCCGCACTGATTCTTCTCCATCTACTTCTTGCACAGCATATGTGAATAAGGTGGGAGAAAAGCCTTAACACTTCACCTACCAGAAGGAAGGATATGATTCATTTAATCTCATGAGTCTTGTAACCAAAACTAGAACGAACTGTAACCTTATATCTATAGATTTCCACTGCACTGCTAGTGACCATCACTCTTGGGCTCAGCAATCTCACCACATCCCTAAAACTGTGTCTCAATAACTCACTGCTAGGATGAGGCTGTTTTCTAAACAAGGAAGGACCATCTGTGGCCTGCTACCAGATTTGCAAGGTCTACTTCACAACCGTGTACAATTAGCTAGCATTGGCTCTATAGCAATATATTCCTATTTCTAGGCTTTCAATCTGACCTAGAAGTAAGTATCTATCATTTACTGCAATTCAAGCATACTGGATTCAAGTAGGTATACGATATAATAGTTTAATATTAATAAGCACAGAATGTCTACTGTCGTCGTAGACACGTAGGCAGCACTCCAGTGGTGCTGCCCAGTATCAGCAAGTTCGGCCACACAAGTGCTACTACAGATTGTCCTCCATAATTCAGCCTGATTCCAGTAACAAAGTTTCAGCACAAAGTGAAATACAGGAAATTCCACTTAAACATAAGAAAAAAAGTTATTGTTGTTCTTGGGATAGTAGTCATAGAGTACAGCAGGTTTACTAGAGAGGCCTTGGAGTCTCCATCCTTGGAGATGCTGAAAACCCAAGTGGGCACAGTCCCGAGCAACTTCCTTAGCTGACCCTGCCCTGCTGAGCAGGGCAGCTGCACCAGATGATCTTCAGAAATGATATTCCAGTCCCAGCTAGTTTGTGATTCAAAGGTGCAGAAAAAGATTGGGGTACAGCTTTCCAGCTCACTGACAGGAGCCTCGCTGATTCAGGAGAGCAGATGGTGATTGCTCTGTGCAAAGGTGTAAAGAATCTCCTTTGAGGATTTGAATTAAGGGAAAGTAAAGATGCCAAAGCCTTGCCAATATCCTTCGCTTACAGGGTCTCTGGAGCCAACACAAAGTTAAGGCTTGGGACCCATAAAAAAAGAGATTAGAAAACTCATGAAGGAAAAGTGGGGTGTCAGGAAGCCAAGGGTTTAAAACAAAAAAGGTCAAAGGAACTATATGCTGGGAGGACACAGCAGCAGGGCAGCTTCACGTTACGGCAATAATTCACATAGAGTCCTAAGTTTAAAAATAACACCACTGTCACGAGGTTTCATTAGAGATAAAATTTCACGTTACACTGCCAATGCAGGGGATGTGCCCGTTCTCCCTCCTACCGACCACCCTTTGCTTTCTCTCCTCCCACTCCCTAATGATTGCAGTCATGAACTAGAGCAACTCTCTGATGCAAAAGAATATTGAACTCTGAACTGAATATTGAACTGAAAAGAGAGTATTGCATTGGTGCAGTTGGGTGGCTTTGTTTCTGCCTTTGAATATACATTTGCTAGAGCCAACATAAGAAAGGGGATGGGTTAAAACAACTGTGAAAGGTGGAAATAGCAGGATGAACCATTTTAGCCGTACTCTCAATTAGAAGTGAGTGAAATTTATTAGACATGAAAAAGTGAATGTTATTTTAAATACTCTTGACTGTGAGTGAGTTATTGGTGTAATCAGGCAGCTTGACTGCAGCGCTGCCACACACCCTGAAGGAATATGCTCTGCTCCGCACCATGCAACAGAATCACTGACAATATCTACTGAAGGCCTAGAGCTTCCCTGAAAACCCTAGGCAATGAAGACCTCAAATGTACTTTCCAACTGTTGCAAATTTCAACTTTTCATTGCCAAAAAATGTCTTCCACAACAAAGAATAGGAATTTATGGATTTAACACAGGTTGATGGCAAGAAACTATCAATATCTGCAAGGTTACAATGAAGGAGTTCCAGACATTTGAAAATATTCCCTGATATACATGCCCAGTAAAAGAATAGTAAATAACCTCCCCCAAATCTAAGTACAACAAAGAACTACACTGCAGTCACATCTAAGATAAGTGTAATTCCAAATGGTGAGGTGGGAGCTTACAAATGTGGCTATGTTTAAATACTGTGTTCAAAGTAAATACTGTGTTGACTACAGATGGTCACCACTTGCTGGAGGAAAAGATGAGTAGAAAAGATGAGATCCCAACATATCTGTAGAGATTTTCCAGTTGGTGCCCAGAAAATTTGCTACTGGACCAGTCTACAAAGAGAAGTAAACATATCTCAGATAAAGAATTGTAGACATTTCTGTACTAAATGTAGCTAGGAAATGACTCTTCATCTAAAATAAAGAGCACTGTGCAAATGAGAGAAGCAAAAAGCAAATGATGAACCTCAGGAGATGAGAATGCCTATCCTGTTTCCTTCTTCAGAACAGTATGTGACTTTGGACAACTCACAGTTTCTAAATATGTCTACAGATACTAGCAGCCTCAAAATTGGAGACTCATTTAATGGATTGATATTCAGCATCTCTTAAAATTATTTACATTTTCCAGTGATCATAAATATTTAGTGGCATATTTGACCATAGTTTCTTCTTCCTTTGGTTCACAATTTGTACAATTATCAGTAATGAATACAAACCATTCTGGGGAATGCAGGAGAAAAGCTGGCTGCCTTACATTTACAAACATGCAGTTTTAGATGTGCATACATGCGTATATGTAGAGATACTGTTTTAAATGAAAATGTCATTTCAGTCCTCAAAATAGTATTTCATAGTTCAGGAAACTGTTGCCAAATAAAAAATTAAGATACTATTTTTGTGATAGCTGGGAGAAGAATATCTGGATTACTGCTCAAGTTAATGTCACCTTTGAAATTAAGGACACTTGGAATCTGAGTATAGTTTAAGAACAGCAAAGAAAGTAAAAGGATATCCTGCTTCTCGAACAAGTTTATTTGCTGGCTATGACAAACTGGGAAATAAGCAACTACTTTATCTAATACGTTCTATTATATTATTGCATAGTCAAAACAGAAATTGATATTGACCCTGCAGTTCCTTTGACTGCAGATGGGCAATGTCATAAAATATTCAGAGAGGTGCCTATAATGATATTCAGGATCTCCTATATACATAATTCTGAGCCTCAATACTAGATCTGCATGACTTTTTTTTCTGTCAGTTAAACTGTTTTGACTAGAGGCGTTATTTATGTGTGTATATATATATTTAAATCAAAATTATTTAAAAAGTTCTGTTCTCTGGTATGGACACATATACACATATACGCTACTAAAGCGTCTATGAGTGTAACTACTTTCTCATTTATGTAAATAAGCAAAACCGCTATATGCACATTTTAACTAGTGTGCATTCATTTATATTAGAAGGTTGCCCTCTTTTAACAATATTGATAACTTTAAAATAGAATATTTTTAAGTATAGAGAAAGACAAACTCCTTCTCTAAACTTGTGTTATTATGCAGCAACCTGGGTCCCACAGAGCTGACAGCTCAGGTAGTTCCTCTCAGAGGATGAGAATCTTCTGGCCCTTAAGGATGCCCATATTTTAGTGCATCTTGCATCAGCTGATAGTGCAAAAGCACTGTGAAAAGCAAAGGTTCTCTTTCCATATATTGAAGCTAGGTTTGTACATCCAGCAAGCAAAAAAGAAAAGGTTTACAAGATTTACAGTCAAGTGTAACAGCAAAAAGAGCTTAATCTTTGTCATCACAAAAGACCAGAAGAAATTGATTGGGAATAAGCAGCCCTTTCACAAAGGGTTTGTACTAAGATTGTGTATCGGCAAATAGGGAACCACCTGACCTTCCTTTAACAGGGTACAAGTGGCTGGAAATAAATCAAGGTGCCCATTAAAAGAATAACTTCCCAAAAAAAGTCAGTCAATAATTTAAAAAGTCTAAAATAAAGATTAGTTTGTAAATTTAAAAATAGGAATGTGATAGTCACATGTAGGATTACTTATACATGTAGGATAAAGCACAAGACTGATGTGGGCCACTTAAAAGCCTATTTCGGGGCAGGTAAAAAAAGAGTAACCAAAATTAGTGAGCTTAGGAATATCACAGAACAGGGATTCTCTAATAATCAGGTTATCAGCAAGAATTTCTACCTATGTCATGTACTGCAATTATCTGCAAAGTCTTATTCTTTAGAAAAACTACTTAAGAAAACACTTAACTAGGAAATATTTTGAATAACTACCCAAAAAAGAACCAATACAATTTCACCTAGAAGTAGAACTCATGCTGTGATATAACAGCTCTACTACAAATATAGATGTGTTCCTGTTACTTAAAAAGCCAAATGGGACAATTATATTTACTCCCAGTAGCTTATCTACCCCAGAACAAACAAACAAACAAGAAATACTGAACTTTAGAAAGTTTAGCTCTTCATGTCCTAAAATTCCTGACCTTCTTCCTTTGCAAACTGCATCCCTTTTAGCGTGGAAGTTATCTGTCTAGTTGGCTAATACATTTGAAAAAAACAAACCAAGAAAGTACTTAAATGACCTAGGATCCTTAATAATTACACTTGCTTTTTCAGACATCACTTCCCTTTTAATGAAAACGTACCATAGCAGAGAAAATCTGAATTCCATGGAAGTCCGAAACAAAGTGCAGCCCAACAAATAAAATGCCTTCTGCATACTTTCCACATTATAGTTCAGTTCATTGCTTTGCTATTAGGTTATTTTTACTGTTTTGTTTTTACGTGACCTTTTTCTGACGTGCTGGGAGCCACTGCACTCGAATACTGAATTACCAATACTTAACTGGCATCCTGAGCTCAAGGCTGAGTGCTTTCCAGCTGCCAGGCCTATCTCAAATAAGTGTAATGTGGTATCCCTCCTCTGTCCTGTGAATTCCCACATTAGGTAAAGCTGGCTGACAGTTGCAGCCAGAATATGCACCACATAGTGAAGCTCAGGTCCATTTGTAGCATCAGCCCCCGCTAATTTTTGACATACAGCTCCTGCTTTATCATAGGGGCCTGGATGACCTTTCCCATCACACGACTTAACAGATTTGTCACCATGGGGAAGGGAGATGGTTGGAGCGGTCTCTGTGTATTAGAGAGAAATATCAGAGATGATGTTATTAGATACATGCAGCAATAGCCTTTTCTTCCTGGACACACACGCACAGTGAATATGTTCAGGAGAAAATTTCATTTGGAAAGTCATTCTGAGCACAGATTATGTTAATGATAACAAAGGGCAGGATTTTCAGCCATTGGAAAGACAGCGTTTATCATCAGCCCTGGCAACTACGGTTCTTAAAATGTTAATAGTGCCAACATTCACTATGGCAAAGTGCTTGGTGACTGAAAGTTTGGTCTTATTCAGACTGTGCTTCCCAAGGACACAATTTGAAACTACAGAATAGGAAATGGTATTATGAAAATATACAAATGTCAGTTATAATCTATACCACAAGCTCTGTAATTCAAGTATGAAAATAAGATCTTAAAGCCCAGGTCTCTTTGTTCCCCCAGTGACTACTTTAACTGTGTAAATAGTCAGTCACACTTGAGTGTACACCCTCTGGCTTAAGAATATTTAATTATTTATTCAAAGTATTAAAACTGTGAACTTGAAAGCCTGAGCCCATCAGGATAGCTGATAGGAAGCTCTCTAGCAGTTTGAGAAGTGCAGCCCTAAACCCAGATTTCAGGCTAATATTTAACAAGAGTTCAGCAGCCCTTTCGCATTTCCAGGTGCCAGCTGAATATCCTCTCCATGTTTGACTTTCTGTTGGGGTGAGACACAACTGTAAACTCATACCTTGCTTCAGCAGGAGCCAAGGACACTGTGACCAGGTCCTCAGTCAAGTGACCACAATCACACAGCAGCCATAAGCAAATCAGTTTTAACAGTCTGAATAGTTCTGCCCTCCCCTCCACTCCCTATAAAATAAGAATAATAGCTTATCTGGCAGAAGGTGCCAGGATAAATAAATTGATTGTGATATACTTGGGTACTATGGCAATAACAGTTAGATTAGCATTTTTAATAGGTAGTAGAGAAGGACAGATGGAAGTTAAGTCTAAACGGGACTAGTGCAGGGTGGAAATGAAAAAGGTCTGGAAAGCCTGATTTTCTGTGTGAACTTTTATTAACAGTGGACAAGGTAGATTTTTTTATACTGACAACCTGACCATATTAGGAGAACATGAAGAATCCTTTAATATAACCGAATAACAAATATTTCTGGAGCAAGACTAAATCAACTATCACTACAATGAAGCCAAAAAAATTTGGTCTTTTCTAAAACAAAAAAATATATTAAGCTCTAAAAATATACAGGATTTCCATTTGTCTTCGTGAATTTAATATGTCTATGTACAATAGCTCATAAAAGTGTCATGTCATTTGATAAGGTAATCTTTTAAGCACACAGGTGATAAGCATCATTTACTGATCTACAATGCAAAGATGTATAAGCAGAAACAGTAAACACAGTACCGATTTTATTTCTGAGGAGGAGAAAGACATGCAAACTCATAAAATATACACCAAGACTAAGCTTTCTCATATCATCACTGACTAAGCACCAAAGATAGCATACAGTAGTAGTTTTTTAGATGTAGTCTAAAAAAATACTTCTACAGAAGGCATTGC
The DNA here is from genome assembly GCF_003342845.1 of Nothoprocta perdicaria. NCBI lineage: Eukaryota > Metazoa > Chordata > Aves > Tinamiformes > Tinamidae > Nothoprocta > Nothoprocta perdicaria. The sequence goes on along the minus strand of NW_020456087.1, from coordinate 212,318 downwards.
TGCCTGCTTTTTATTGGAATTATATTTGTTGTTACAGTTGCATGAATCTGAGGGCAAGAGAGCCCTTTGAAACCAAGGAGCAATTAGCAGTTCAGAGCTCAGACACAATATTCTCCACTGCATATTGGGTAAATGGCCTTCAGCTGGATTGGCAGGAACTGGAGCTGCACTTCTTCATGGAGCATCCTCTCTTTCCTCAGGGCTCATAGGCACATTTTTAGAGGATGTGTTCTAGTATTTTTAATGTCTCTTATTAAGAAAGACTAATTAACACAATAAAGTTTTCGGCAAAAGTAAGTTGCCATCATTTCGATTTTATCTGCAATCTATTTATTCTGATATACCAATTCAAAATTTACTGGTGGGATCAAAGCTAGGAGTCTTATTCTTTTCTCTTTCAGCCTTATTTAAAATGATTTTGAAGTTTTTCTTATTAATCAAAACCAAGATTTCTTAAAGTTTTATTTCATTTCTTACCCAGAAACAAGAGGAAATACAGATAAAGGGAAATATGTATGGAAAGAACTGATTCAGCTCATCAGAATTCTGAATTTAGTTCACATGAGATCCAAATCATTTTCCTGCTTTTCATATCCAAGTCCTTAATGAGGCAGTTTTGTCAAAGTGAAATTTCAAAAATAGAACGTTCCAGTAAGATATATTTTAAACCTTTGTGTATGCTAAACTCATCAACTGCTTTTTAAAATAGCTACTGTTTTGCAGCAAATGAAGCACAGACAATTGAATGTGTCAACACGGCTTATGTGGAGTCACACTAAAGATTCATTTATTTTTCTAAAGCATTCTTACTAGTAGTGATTGCATACGTATCTCTCAGTTCTTGGTTCTGCTGTTGGACAGGCTGCTTGCTGGAGGGCTGTCAGGAAGGGCTGCAGTGACCCAGCAGAACTGACCAGGGGAGTGGCGAGATTCCCAGCACCTCTGCCTAAGCTCCTAGGTAAAGCCCCTAGGTAAGCACCTTTGCCCACCACCATCTCCACGTCATTCTGCAGTAGTGTGTCCCACGTGCAATGTTCTTCCCAAAAGACCTATCTTGGCAGATGAGAAGAACAGCAGTAAAGGATCAGGTGTGTGCTCTTCTGGGTGATACAGAGAAATAAGACTTGGAGGAGGTGCAGCAGAAATAGCTGAAGATGACCAGCTCAGTGGATGATGGACAAAATTAAAAGAATCCTTTGCACAAGATCTGCAGGACCTTCGCTGCTCTTCAGTGAGAGATTCAAAACACTGGTGCCAACCTAAGGGGATATTTGGCACTTCTTGATTTTTTTTCCTGGTAAACTCTGGCCAGAAATACATACTTCTGAACACACCGGTCCTCTTGCCATAGAGAGGAATCCTAAGAATGTTCATTTTCAAAGGCTTGGAACCATTTCTTCAACTGAGCCGCAAAATATCCTGTCCTGAAATCCTAGATACAGATGAGAGTTTGGATAGATCACTATTTGCCTTAAACAACTAAAAGACATCAATTTACTATACCATTTTCCTGGACAGGCTGATGGGGAAGGAAGAATTTTTGCTTCTACAGTTTGAGCCAAGCATGAGAGAAGAAAAAGGATTAGTTTGGGTAGGAGTGAAGGACTCGTGTTTGACGCTGTCACAGAGCCACCAAAGTCATGCTGTACAAGTTCAACAAATTTCCCTCTTGTCCCGTGTTGCTTCTGAGAATACATAAGAGGTTGTGTCCTCGTGCCATTTTGAGAGCTACAAGACAACACCTCGCGGAGTAGGAGGTGGCCGTGGGAGAGAGGCAGTACGCACGGATGTCTGTCAGGACCACATTTCCTTAGGAGTTGTCCACCCACCTGCCTCTGCAGCAAAACGTACATGCTGCAATTAGGCATCAATGAGCCAAGTTGTCATCTAGCTTGTTGCTGGGAGGAAGACTTAACAGCTTCTCGCGTTTTATAATCTTACAGATACTGGGAGCCTCTTGCTCCATCAGCCACCTCTGTCTGTGTAAACATGGATGCAGTGAAAGGGCAATGCAGTTCTGGAAGGGTTTTTTTTTTTCCCTTTTCATGTACCATCTGTCCCTTGGCTACCAAAAGCTGCCCACTGTTATACGGTATATATACTTTAAGCAAACGCATTTTCCCTCCCACTAATGGCTAAGGCCATCACTGAAGCTGGGTTACTGCTCCAGATTGGAGTTTTAAACTGAGGAAGATTTCCCAAGAGACTACTGAGAAGGATGGTGTGGCAAGGATGGACTGCAGTACAGCCCACGAGGACAGCCAGATGTTTGCTTGCCTCACACAGCTAAGATGGGATGCATTTTTTGTCTTCTCTCCCAGATGCTTACTTAAGGAAAGGGACTGTTCAGAGAAATGACCTCTTTTATCTTCCTTATTTAGTGATGAATACTGTGATGTATCAGTGGCTATATCAGTAGTTAGTTTATATTAACCTTCTTTAGTTTTATATATAGACATAGATTATCTAATAATCTTTATCTCAATATGGATTATTAAGGCATATCAGAAAGTGATTGTGTATAATAGGCTGACTATAAACCAATAGCCCCACTGAAAAGTTTTGTATTCTAATGTCTCAAAACTTAGAATTTCCTGACCTTTTGTAAATTGGCATCAGTAAGCTGAAGATATGTCCGTCTCCTCTTACTGAACCACTGTCTCTTGACCTTACTTGGATTTGCACCAGTGGCATATAGATAAAATGTTCTGAATTTCATTAATGATTCATTAAGGCAGCTATTTCATAACTTCAGCTGGAGCTGTACCAGTGCCATCCAGATGAACAACTATGCCCCACTGCTAAGCCAACCAATTCAAAATAAAAAATAATAGAGTTAAGAAATTAAATTCTCTCCCGCTCCCAAAAATCAGACCTGCCTAATAACAAATTTATAGCAACGATTTGGACACCTACTGCCCAATAACACTGGACATCTTTTTAAAATATTTTCAAGTACCTTGCTCTGAAAACTTTCAATAATTATGTAAATCATCCTTGTCCACAAAGTAATCAACTGAACAAAATGGTATCTTCCCTTAGTCTCAATAAACTCTGTCTTGTTTTCTTCATAAATATTTCTGTAGGTAGCTAAATATTTCTTCCTGTACACTCCAACTATGTCACCTAAACGAGTCAATAAAATATGCCTCTATATAGTATTCATGAATTCGAGAAGAAAGCCTACCAGCCAGTAGACTTCAAGGAACACAATGACTAGAAGAGAGAGCTTAATCAGAGAGTGATGCTTTCTTAATGGACAGTAACTGGCATGCAGCTGTCATGCAAGAAAATGTAAACTGCTATTTCATGAGAGGTTGCTCAGCTGAGTTACAATTAAGAACTGACATGATCAGAACAAAAGGTGACTATCGGTTCTGTGTTGACTTTGACAAGGAAGATATGTTGTTCTCCGAACAGTCAACATGAACTCTGATAGAGACTGGGCCCATATTTTGCCAAATGGCTCCTTGTACTGCTAGGTTTGTTGACAGACCATCCATTCTCTAGAGGTCCCTTCCCACCTCAACCATTCTGTAAAATTCTGATGAGAACCTGACTGTGGGAACTCGTGCTGGTTACAGCCTTCTCTTGAGCTATTGCAGTTTACAAGGCAAAGCAGAAAACTTGTCATATAGACTTGAAATTCCACTTCACTCATTCTTTTAAAATATTTGTAAACTTTTATTATTTCATTACATTCAGACAGTTCTTTACTATATTCTGTACAAGAAAACCCACACAAATCCCACTCTTGGGCACTTGCACGTCAGTAACGTTGCCAGTGCATTTTAATTCTTCTCCTTCATGGCAGCAACAAATCAATAAGCTACACAAGGGTGTTGTGAGATGGTCTGAATAAACAATTCTGTTTTTAAAGTAGGGTGTGAGAATCCTCTGCAGGAAGCTACAAAAATGTTATTTGACTGTATTTCTGATAATTTCAGATATGTTAAAGAAAAAAAATCTTTTTGCTTTGTCTACAGCAGAACATTCAACACTGGGCGACTGAACCCACGAGGGAGCAGCAGCACGAGCACCGGAGAGGCAGTGTATCTTCAGTAACCATGCTGTTTTTGGTTCAGGCTTACACCCACCCACATATGTTGTATTACACGATTGCATAACCAGCGATCTCTGGAGCCTCGTTTCTCAGTCGCTATAGCTGCACGCACTACAATTGCTCTGCCAATACAAAAATACTGGTGCACCATCCCACCAAAGTGCTACTAGTGTGACTTCCCCCATTACATAGGATATTTCCTCAGGCCTTTGTTTTTTCTGCACTAGTAATCCAGCTAAGTAAATTATATGCAAAAGAGGGAACTCCTGAATTGATTCATTAATGTCTATGCAAATTACAGATGCTTTCAATAATTGCTTGTTAGCACACAGTCAAAAGGGGAATAATCCACTGCCTGCTATCTGCTGCTTCCGAGGCAGTGTTGAAATTGCACCTGGAATATCTCAAAACATAAAAACAGGATAGAGTCAGAGGGCTCAAACTTTGACCATGAGTATTCATTTGCATTGTTGATCATGCTACTGGCTACTGGTAAATGTGGAGGACACCTCTCTGCCAGTTTATTTGTGGAAAATGATTATTTGCTTCCAGAGTTCCCCACATCATATGCTGAAAAGCACAGTGAAATATGCTAAAGATGGAGTGTTGCTTTATCTTTACGGCTGTGCAACGAGTGTTTTAAGTCTCTGAATTTCTGGGCTCGAGAGGCTAGAGGATGCCTTCTCTCATGGCATCAGCCTGTTCCTGCGTGCCCCTGAATACAGCCTGGTCAAATGGAACGGTTAAAACATGACGACAGGGAAGGCTTCCAATGTCGTCTTCAGGGGTCTTTTAAAGCATGCATATTATACCTTGGTCAATCTAATATACATATACTGAATATTTCTAAATCGTATGTCTACTTCTTACTGGTTAAACGTAAATGTCATCTTAATGAGTCCATATGTAGGTATTATTTCTGCAGTTATACCCTTAATGTACACTATTACACTATTATCATCATAATGCAGCCTGCAGCTGCATCAAGCAAACCTAATGACCTAACCTAACCGAGGTGTCAGGTCTCTGCATTGCATTACAACCCTTCTGGGCGGCAGGACAACAGCTCCATGTCAATGTAATTTTTTGAGAAAAGCTAAAATAAGGTCAGTGCTTTAGGACCGATTTGGACCAAAGGAAATTTAGGGGACCACAAGATGCAGGGGCAAATACACCTGCTGAGTCCTAGGGACGCTAATGGCGTTGGGACACATGGAATTTGGGGACTTCTCCGCATTTTGGGTGACGCGCTGCTAAAACCCTCGTGCCCCCTCGCACACTCGGCGCTCGCCGCGCCTAGAGCGCCGCGGCCCGCGCGCTCTCGGCGCTGGATTGGTGCTGCCTGCCGCGCGCGCGTAACCGCGCCGGCCTCT
>NW_020456087.1:0-205922 GCF_003342845.1 Nothoprocta perdicaria | reverse complement strand
GGCGGCGCCCGGCGGGGCGCTGAAGTTCAAGCGGCCCCGCGGAGCTGGCGGGAGGCGCCCCGCGCGCTTCTCGCGACTGCCCGCGCGGGGCTGTTGTTCTCTGCCCATCAGCAAGCTGTAGAAATCTGGTGCGGGTGTCCCCAGAATCGGTACCGCGGATATCGGGGTGGTCCCGTCGCTCAAAGCCTGAATTCCCTCGTTCAGAATATGCAGGTTCATATGCTGGGCTATGCCACTGTTAAGCAGTGGTAGGCTGGACTGGCGAGGGGGTTGGACTAGATGATCTCGAGAGGTCCCATCCAACCCCAACCATTCCGTGATTCTGTGGAACATCTACACATTTCGGTCATAGATTCCAATTCCATTCCGAGTGTGGCCTCTCCTGTTTTTATTTTTGGAAAGGAGAAGCCTTGAAGCAACAGAAAAATATCAGCCTTTTCCCTTAATGCCATTATTTTGATCTGCAAGCTAAAAACACGTGCAAAATTTTCCCTTCCAATATGATAGAGGCCACTGAGGTTTCTCGTGGTGCCAGTAGCCCTTTTTGTGCAGCCAGCGGTACGTTCATGGGCACGGTATCAGTTCTGTGTGAATGTGTTCCTTAAACGTATCTTTGGTCAAGCTCCTTCTGTTTGGCTGGTCCTTTAGCCCTTGGAAAAGAATATTTTCACTTTGGCAGTTTTGACTACGCCTTAGTTGTTTCTCTAGTGTTTACAGCTTTGGAAAGACAGTAAACTTAGAGTTCAGCCTTCGGGTATTTTTTTTCCTTATAAAAATGAATTATTTTTTTTTTCTTGGCTAATTGATGAAAGAATAAGTGTAGAAAGAGGAAGGTTTAGTATAAGCACCATTTTCTAGGTTTAATCATTGAGACAAATTCAGTAATCAGAAATTAGATAATTTAACATTTCTTCTTTATTTCTTATAGTTATGATCATAACTATATTTTTTAACAATTGATGCATATGGACATGTCAATGTAGGCATATACTTTCATATTCTTATTGGACTCTATATACTCGGCTTAGAAAATATCATTCGTGGTGGTATTCAGAGGGAATTTAGTTTTATTGTAAAATTCTTTTAATGTGGAATGAAAGTAAGTTCTTTCTTAATGACAGAGTTGATAAGGTATTTGGGGGATTGTTGGCTTTGTCTCTTGTATAGACTGAGGATTGCTCAGGAGTATATTGGTAATATGAGGTGAATAGTATTAGATTTCACTGTTTTCAGGTACTTTTTAAAAAATAACTTATTGTAATTGGTTTTGTTTATAGTGGACCTTCACATTTGTGTATATATTGCTACAGTTTCCTACTTAAAAATGAACGGATTTTTTTTTGTCAGTGTAGCAAATTAAGACAGCTACAGCAGATTAGAAAAGTGGGGAAAAAATAAGAGTTTGTTTACTATTTCGTACCAAAGTGATATTTGTGTTTAAACACAAAATTATGCAAAATGCAGTGCCCCTTTTTTTTCTTTTTTGAGCATACTTGTTATCATCTCTTATATTCAACCTGTGAAAGTCTTTTAGTTTAGAGTCAATGAGAAGAATGAGGCCCATAATTAGAATATTGTCTCGCAGTGAAAGAGCTGTCTTCCTCAAATCTGTAAAGTACTTGCAGATGTCATTCCTGGTTAGCTTTGAGTCTATTCAGAAAGTCGTAGCGTTAAACTTATTTACAGAAATATGAAGAAATATAAACAATAACAGATTAATCAACTGTGAAAATGATTGTAAACTAGAGCATTATGTCTTATGCAAATAGAAAATCTCGCTAGTTCATGGACAGAAGACCAAGTCTTTGTGCATAAGCATTTTAAGACATTTTGTAGCATGTGAAAGGAATGCAAGCATGAAAATACTGTATTCAGGCCCGGTGTTTAGTGAAGTGTTTAGCTGAAAAATACTCCTGACTTAAGTACCAAAATTCAGTTTTCTTTCTTCTACTACTGACATGTACTGCAGACATGTGGACTACTAGTAAGTCTTCAGTGTCATTCTGTCATGAGATTGTCTCCGTGCTTAAACATACTTTAAAGCGATCCTCATGTGGCTGATGGGGAGATTTCTTTGATTGGAGAATGCTAGGTGGACAGTGACCTAAGTTTTGACATTTAGTAATCCAGGTGTCTTCCTTATTAAACACTAAACACAATTGTGGGGTAGATGAAAGCAGAGATGGAGAAGTGTCTAATTTTCTGCTAAAATTTGCAGTGTATCCACGTGCATTCTCTCTTTCTGTAGTGTTCACCGGTGCAATCTTAAGTAAAATACTGATATTTGTATGGAATTTTTCTCCTCTGCCTCTTCTCCCTCTCCTTTCTTTTTTTACCTTCCTTCCCACCCAAACATGTTGTGGTTGGGAAATCTTTCACAGGATGTTTGTTAATCAGGTACCATCAGGAGACTGAACCTGAACCCATTAGTACCGAGTTTTGTAACGCTGCAGTTGGCGAGGAAAGGAAAGCAAGGAGCGAGTGCAGTGGCCAGGGAGGGATCAGCGCTAGCCCGTCCTTCACTGATGTGACATTGGTAGAAGTCATAATCCGTGACCTTTCTTTTTAGGTGAGGGAATAAGGGGGTCAAATAGCGTTTGAGGTTTTGAGATCAGTTTTGGGAATAGCAGTTAAGTAAGCAAGCCGTAACACTACCCTTGCTGCTGTTACCATTTCCAAAAATCTTAGACCATTTCATTTTGAGAAAAGTCTTCTCTAGAACTCTTCAGAGAGACTTATGAGGCTCTCTTGGACTGGTTCTGTCTCTTATTTTGCTTTGTGCTTTTTCCTCACCAATCCCCTTCTCTTTCTTCCTTTTTTTTTTTTTTTTTTTTTTAAATAACCTCTCTTTTTGTGTTTAGTGAAAATCTAGTATGTTGGGTTAAAACTTCATGTTTTGTTACACTGAAGTGTCAGTGGCAAGAGGATGATTAGATTTTTTTTTTAGCTTATTCCTGATAGAAATTTGCCAGAGCTTGGGCTCCTTAATAGAACAGTATTTTGTATTCCTCTTCTCTTAGAGGGGTCTGAAAGAACCATCACCAGAGGCAAGCAGCATTTGCTGTCTTTGCTCCACCTCTTGTATCTTTTTAATTCGTTTTACAGAAAGCAATCTCAGACTCATTTTTTGGCCTACTCACATTCAGTGTTGTCTTAAAGTTGGTGAAACAGCTTTTCCTGCATGAAACTTTTGCAGTGTAAGAGAGTAAGAAGTTTTGGCCAAATGAAGTCCTTTGCTAATGATTGATTTCTCAGAGAATCATAGAATCATTAAGGTTGGAAGGGACCTTTAGAGGTCATCTAGTCCAACGCCCTGCACAAACAGGGTCACCTAGAGCACGTGGCACAGGGCTGCGTCCAAGCAGGGTTTGAAGATCTCCAGAGAAGCAGATTCCACAACCTCTCCCGGCAGCCTGTCCCAGTGCTCTGTCACCCTCACTGTCAGCTACCTTATTCTTCCCCCTTTTTTTTTTCCCTCTGCCTTTAAGTAAAAATTGAAACCTTTTGAATGTCGGTTACTGCTATGGAATATGCAGCAAAGCAGTCAAAGATTTCTGAATGCCAAAGCTCAGACCTTGTTGGACTTCAGATTTCTTACTATTGTGATGTGAAAGATTATATCAATGTCTTTAGATGCACGAGCCTGTTTAGTCTATCAAGATAACACAACACGTATCCATTATATCTCAATTTATTAACTGGAGGCAAGCATTCTTGGATAGTCAGAGTGCTCTCTTTGTGAACTTCCAAGTGAGAACAGGTCCTGAGTAAGTCTGAAGTTCGCTGATGTGCATGTTTTGTAAAAGTCCTCTTTAAAAATCTCGGCTAACAAATTATCTAGGATGTCATTATTGGCTGGTCAGCCTGTTTGCAATCAAGTATGCTGTTGGTTCTTGGGTTGGCAATTTGTTTGCCCCTCTTTTGCTGTATGAGTAACTCTCCCAACTTTCCTCTTCACTTAAAGTCTTCCATTTGCAAGATCCTTTCTCAGTGATGATGTTACTCATAGTTTGGAAATGCATTAGAGATTGTGGTAAACTTTTTCACCGAGGTGTAAGGGAAAGCTAAGGATTGGCCTTAACTTTACAAGGACTTGTTGTCAAATTATCCCAAAAACTACATTGTAGGGGACACTCAACTTTCACATATGGATTTGAGACAGTCGCTGTTCCCAGGCAGCTCGGTTTTCTTCCACAGCGTAGTCAGGCAAGTCAGCGGTAGGACTACACGAGTCCTGCACTTCCATTAGGAGGAGAATGTTCTAGAGTGCGAGCAGCATCCGCCCTCATCTTCCCTGAGTGTAGAGCTGTCGCAACGTTGAGTTGATCCAGAGGTCTCCTTCTCTGCCATTTATAGCACCCAGCCTTCACAAAAATACCTATTTCAGATTTTTGATACCGTTAGGATGGTGTGTGTTTATTCATTGTGATCCATACCATTATCTATTTCCCTGTTATAAACTGGAAAGGCTGAATAGGGACCTTTGCCTGTTATGTAGTTAAAGAGGAAGAAAGTCCTGGATATATTTTTTGTTTTGTTTTTTTAAAATGTAGTGTAGAAAAAAAATAAACAACTGGAATCTCATGGGTAAGGCAGACTCTTTTACATATGATTTATTTTGCTTGCTATGTTTTGATTTTTTTAAAGAAATAGAATCACAGAAGTTAAAAATCTATAAAGGAAGAGATTAATTATTCAGTATTATACACTTTTTTGGGGGGAGGGGGGGGCGGAGAGGGAATGCCTACTTTTGTAGTCTAGTCCAGTAGTTTGAGGGTCTATTTATCCCCCTCACAGAGCGAGGATGAGAAGACACGTCAGTGTCTCTTGGTTTGGATTTCTCTTACCCAAATACATAGTTGAAAGCGTGGTCTTTATGAGAACTAACTTAATCCTGGGCCACCTTTGAATGGATGTGCTGCTCTCTTTAACTGGGTGATAGCAGAATATATGATCATCAGTCTGTATGTAGGAGTGTCTCTGTTTTAAAGTTGATTTAGCCTTTTTTTTTTTCCTTTTGTCTTTTCAAGTAGGAGAGCATTGAATCTGTTGTTGAAAGCTGTTTTTATATACCAGCATTTTAACAATAACTTTTCTAACATTGCTTCAAATAAACTTAGAAATAAACTAAAAAAAAAAAAAAAATTAAATCTGAGAATATCTATCTTGAAGCTTATGAAATGGTGTATTTAGATGCCGAGTAAGGAATGTTTCTCTTCAGCAGCCTGGCTTGTCCAGCTGTGCCTGCTTAGGCATTACCAGCCCCTCTTGAAGGGTCAGGCCCCTCCTCAGTGCTGATCTCAATGTGCCCCAGCTGTGGGGTTGGGCTGGGTGAGTGTTCTCAGGTGGGAGCCCATCTGTTTGTGCCCAAGGAGGCAGCTGAACAGGGTGGCTTTCTGAGAATGGGGTCGGTCCATCTCAGTGCTGGCCGCTCGGCTGCCCTGCTGTGAGCCTGGAGACCCAGGACGTGTCCCGGCAGGACACAGGTAAGCTGGGTGCTGGCACGGCCTTGCTTCTCTCTGGAAGCTGCTGCTTGCTGCACGGAGCCCTGCTGGTTCTGTGCAAGGGCCAGCTTCTCTCTTAGCCTGCTCAAACAATGATTTTAATAATTAATGCAACATAATTTGGGTCAACTGATTTTTCACATTAGGTCAACTGATTTTCATGTATACTTTAAAAGCATTTCTAATACCCCAAATTTATTGGGAAGTACTTCTGTGAAGTGAGAGTGAAGGGGTTTTTTTTCCTGTCCTTCAAGTTGAAAAAAAGTGTTTTATCTGTATGGAAAAAAAAATTTATTTTTTAGTGACTGATGTTGCTATGCTGAAAGGTGTTTTGAAAAGGTTTTGTTTGTTTTTTTAAGATGAGCAAGAGTAGTTTCTGTTGTGATCCCTGAGAGTGACACTGTGTAACTGCAATATGTGGTAACTAAAAATGAGAGCAAACTTTAGTTCTTGTTAATTCTAGATGTTTGGCTTAAAGCACTTGCATTTTCTTCTCTCATGTGGATATAAGGATGCAGCTCTTTAACTGTTGTATTAAAGTGGTCTTATGTAGGTATAGTCTTGCTTATGGCAGAATATTTCTTCAAAATTTAGCGGAGTCTCTGGAAAAGGTCTTCTTGGAGAATAGAAAAATTAATAGGCAATTTTATGCAAAAGGAAAAGACAGCAGACTTTTATATTTGGAATTTTTATTATCTAAAAGAGCATAACTTTTGCTTTTTAAATCATAAAAGCAATTGCGTCTAGGACATTGATGTTTACAAGATATAGCAGTGGCATTAAAAATGCTTGGAAAAACAGGCTGCTTTAGGTAGTTATCTTAAAAATCTCTGTCTGCAAGAGATGTGTGTGTGATGTCTTGTTTACTTGTTTTGTTTTTGTATTAATTTAACATATACCTTAGGTGTCAAGTAGAAAAAATAGTAGAAGCTCTAAGAATCATGTTCTTCTGTGTATATTTTACTGAATCCTGCAAAATGGGGCTCCCTCCCTACCATGGCAGGGCGGGTGTGTGGTGTTTTGTGGGGAACTCAATGCATTGCCCGCTCCTAGGAGCGGGAGATGGATGACCCGGCTTCACTGGCTGACGCTGGTGATTTAGTGAATAGCTCTGTGCTACAAAATCCCTTTTTGAGCAGGGAAGCATGTGTGTTCTTACACCTGCCAAGATCTGGAACAACTGATTCAATGTCAATTTATCACCATATGCAAGTTAGTTACCCAGTGCAGTAACCTTTAATATTCATAATCCATTATATTTAATGTTATCTATTTCCAAACTATATTAGTAGACCCATACTGCAATATATTGGCTAATTGCTGTATGCTTATTGAACTGCAAATGTGGAAATCTTTATTCCTTAAAGATGCAAATTCTAACTAAATTGTATCAATTATATGGCAGAGCAAAGAAGCCAAATGCATGTGTATTGTGAACTCAAATGTCATTTGGCTTTTTGAGTACCTAATGCTTGTTATTGAGATTCTTATACACTTTGTTATAGTGTGTGTTGCAGGGAAGTAAAATTCTATGTGGAATTATTTTCACTTGGAAAAAACTCTCATTTAATTTGACGCTTGAATTAATCAAATGGATGAAGCAAACAGCTTATTTAAAAAAAAAAGGCATATATGTGAAACTAATGGGCCATATCGTGGTGAATCGGTGAATAGTCTGTGTATATATATGTAGAACTCTTTATGAAGGACTCCTGTTTTCAAAATTTTATAAAATGCAAGTAACATCTGTGGAAAGTGACATCTTGTTTTGAAATTTGACAGTTAAACTGCGAAAAGGGAGGAGGAGGAGTGAATAATAAAACCCTTATTTTTCAATATAATTTCCCAATAATATTGTCACTTCAGGCAAACATATTAATTTAAAATTAATATCATATGAAGGGAAAATATTTTACTTAATAGTAGGCAGTAATCTTTTTTTTTTCTAGCTGAGAGTTTGTTGAATTTATATTGTACCATCTAAAAGTACCTGACCTCTATTCTTAGTTCAGGCGCTTGGTCATTATCCGGTGTAAATGCTTCATAAAAAGCACTTGATTACTTGTGATAACAAGGAGGCCTATTTTTGGTTCCTTTTCAGCTGGTGAATCTTTTTAAAGTTCTGAATAAAAGACAATGGCAAAATTTATTGGCAATTTTAAAACCTAAACCTAGGAAGTGATAATCTGGGTACCCTATTTCCTCTATGCTAAATGTGACTTTTGAAACCTCAGAGTGAGAAACTTAGGTACTTTTTTGGGGGGAGGGGTTGTTTGTTTGCTTTATATATATTATATAAATGTGTGTGTGTGTGTATATATATATTTTGCAACATATGTTGTGGAGGACTTAGATTCCTTCTGAAATCTTGAAGGCCTGCAGACTTGCCCAACTCTTTGGACATTCTTGAGTTTTAAAAATACAAACATGCAGAAATACATTTGGGTTGCACAGTTCTGGCTGCTGCCATCTTTAGTAAAATCATTGTGGCTTTTAGGGCTGTGGTTGTCCAGAGAAGAGCTAGTGCATGAGTAGCAGCTATCGGCAAGATGGGCCCTTGGTAGAAGGGTGAGGGCTGCTGCTTTCCTTGCTTGTTTGGTCACAGACCTGCATGTCTGTGTCGTGGCTTGGTTCCAGGTGATGGTGATCCTGAGGAAGGGGAAGAACACTGTAGCCTCCCAAAGAGATGGAAAGGCAAGGCTCTTCCCAGGACTTTTCGCTTCATGGGAAGCTGTATGGATGAAGAACAACATACGTTCAGTGGGAACTAAAAGAAATTGCAGACAGTTGTCAGCGAGGATAAAGGAGAGGCAGTCCTCAGATGCCTTGGTGAATGGCAGAATAGGCAGAGATTGCCATTAAACCAGTAACATCCCCTTTTCTCCTTAGCAAGCTGCTGAGAGGCTGCCAGGCCGCTTGGGAAGGGGCTGGTAGTGAGGCCTGAGATGCAGTGTCCGAGTCTGAAGAGCCTCTAACCAGCAATGCCTGAAGGGGCACTGAGATATCGAGTGCGGCAATAGTGGGATTCTGGCAAATGGTTGCTTGCAAATTAGATGTCCTAGGAAAGATTGGGTAGCAGTGTGTGTTTGGAGAGGGGGAGCAGGAGGCAGAATCCAGACCTTCAGAGAGACACACAGTATGTTCCTGCTCATGTGGTTCATTCTTACACTGACCTTAGCTGTGCAGAGAGGTGTAAAGCCAGAGGGTTACTCTGCGCTCACTTCTGAATCTCTATTCCAGAGAAGTATCTGGAGAAAGGGGCAAGTACCTATTGTTCCTAGAAGAAAGGAAGATGATCAGCAATAGGAACTTCCTGCTCCCTCTTTTTTAGCTTTTTTTTTTTTTTTTCCATTTTAGTTGTTTGAGCATTCCATAGAAGATGTTAAGGCCTAAAATAAGTAAGGTGTCCTCAAAATAAGCTTCTTTGGCAAGGATGGGGAGTGGAGGGGAAAGGGAAGGAAGCCCTGCAATAAGTATAAAGAGGAGGAATGTTTTGAAACCTGTCTTTAAAAGGTAGTCCAGAGACTAAGGGCTTCTGTAGATAAATCTCAAAAATTGCCAGAGATGATGGAGAAGAGGGAAGCGGGGGGAAGAGTAGCAGATGCCAATTTGTGTAGCTTGTTCTTATTAACAAGTCAGCATTGCCATTAAGCTCTGATTTCATCCTTAAAAATACGGGGAATATACGGGGAAGAATGGTATGTAAAGGGTTTTTTTGAATGTTTCTGTAGTCTGCCTCTTTCTGGGGTCATGAGGTCTTGGATTCCTCGGCTAATCCCTCGTGATGTTTCTTTCCCTGATGGCTGGATAACGTGTATCAGGGAAACGGAACTCCCAAGTCACCAGGTTTAGCTGAATCTGTGCAAAATAGATGTCAAAGAGAAAGTGGTGCTGCTTGCTATAAAATACACTTGATGATAGGCTCTTTAATGATCCCTTCAACAGAACAGATTGAAAAGTCTATGTGGAATTTCCTTCCCTCCCAATCTCCTGTTGGGAGGGATTCCAAATCATTCTGTGTGTGTCAATGTTTCTGTCTACATTTGTTTAGCAGAATAAGAACAAGAAGAAACCAAGAAGAGATGCATGGAATGAAATAAAAGATGTAAGAGACTGAGAGTTTTTTTGAGACAAATCCTCTATTCCCTAATTTTTTTTCAAGTAAGCGTGCTGTCTGGCATGCATGCAGTAAGGCAAGATACAGGGCTATGAAAAGTTGGGAACAGTTTATATTAGGGATATAAGTTGAGAGTATTATAGCTACTACAGAATCTAAGCAACCAGTTACAAGCTTTTAGAAAAGGCATGGATGAAGAAATGATAAACCCACTGATGTTAGTATTTAGCCTGAACATCCGCTCTGAATATTCATTTGGGTTGTCTGCTGGGAAAATCTGCACCACATCTTGTCAGGGATTTTTGTCTTCCTGCCTTCCCTCCTCCCCGAGCCGTGTTACTTGGGTATTCTCCTGGTGCAGCGTGCAGTCTTCTCCACCTGATGGCTGCCTCCCTAGAGCCTTGCAGGGCCCTGTCCACCTGTAAGCGCTTCCCCCATGGAGAGCTGCCCGGGGCTCTGTTCCCGTCGTGGCCTGTTTGCCCAAGCACAAAGATGCTCCAGATGAAGCCGTAGTGTGATGTGGTTCAGCACAGGTCTGTGCAAATCTTTCTGCTCGGCTGGGTGAATGGTGAGCAAGGCTGACCATTTTACATTGCTGCTGTTCTCTACTACTTTCCCTTACTTTTCCCCTCCAGATGTGTTTGCTTTGGAGCTGCATGATATGATTTAACTCAACCAAGGCTGACTTGGAAGAACAGGGATGGTGCCGTCCTGCTTTCTGCGCAGGCATGCTTCCCTCACACCAACTGGTGCTACTGTGCCAGCTCTTGCTGTGTGCAAAACCAGCTGAACTTGCTCACCAGCACCAAACGTCTCTCTGCCCGCCTCCCTCAGTTCCCTGTGGTTACTTCTCTGTGCTCTGAATAAGCCGAGTCAGCACCGTGTGGGATCCCAGAGGGACAGGATTGCCTGGTAGCGGGAGGGCTGGGGCTTTCCTGGCCCCTGCTCAAGCAGATCTCATCATGGGTTGTTTTTGGGTAGTGCACCCTGAGTAATTCAGAAGATAGTTTTGATATTCTTTTAGATAACTTAAGTGTTGTCTCCTTTATTGTGAATACTGCTTTGTCAGGCCAGGTGGTCCATGGCATTTGCTAGTCGGACCTGGTTGATGAGCAAAGATGCTGTTTGCACTGATAGGCAAGCAGGAAAGAAGAGAGGAGGAGGAAAGAGAGAAGTGGGGAGCAATAAGGATTTGCCTATTATAGGACAATATTAGGAGGAGGGGTAAGCCAAGATATCATTTCTCATTTTGCGTGTGAACGTCTTTGAATCGTGTAAACAGTAGGCAGGTGAGTGTGAAGGCTGTGCCAGACACTTGTGTGTAATGAAGAGCTAAGTATTTGGGATACGTTGCATGTATTTGGGAAGCCAGGAAGGCTGAATAGTAGAGTTCCGTAGTGCTAACATTGGCAAGAGGCAAACAATATATTAAAGACTAACAGACAGAAAGCTTGCTTTTAAAAATATATTAATGGTCAAAACTGTTTAGCAGTTATTTTCTAGAAGTTACTCTCCTGGCTAGAGGCTAACTAAAGCAATGACATCCCTGCTAATTTGCTGACTAATTTCCACTGTTTTAAGTGTAGAAGGCTCCAGTGCTTGACTGTCAGTGTGGATACTAGGCACATATACCACAAATTATCTCATTTGCCTGAAGTGGCACTTCCATTTAGAATTATGGAACAAACAAAAGCAAGTTTCTGTAAATGTAAAAAAACACCTCTCATGCTTCCAGGTCTAGGAAGTAACTGGAACAGCCGGTTATAGGCATTGACTAGTGGGGCGAGGTGGGCTTTGGATCCTTGATATTCTCTCAGGTAGGGTGAGGTAAGAAAGATGGACAGTGCAGTTGTGTAAGTGTGGTCAGTGGATCCTGTGCATTCATTTAAGGCCTTATTTTACTTAAAATCAGAACCCTGCAGGACCACAAGTTTGTCGAATGCTACGCATTGCCATAGTCTCCATGGCTACTGTATTTGTTCTTTTGAGTTCAAATAGAGAGCTGGGGATTAAGCTGAATTTATCCTGCTAACTGTGTCCTATGAGCTGTGGTGCAAGTGGCATCTTTGGTATTAATTTTTATAGTGGAAGTAAAGAGGAAATGTGGTTTAAAATAGTGGGAAATGCTGAAAGACTGCAGTCAGGTAAAAAGTGATCCTAGCATACGAAAAGCCCTCCTTCTGGGAGGGAAAGAAAATAGGGAACTGGGAGAAAAAGAAACTATGGGATACTGTTGATGGTGACACTACGTAAATGCAAAAGCATGTAATAAAGTATAGCTTCTAGCAAAAACTGTAGAGAGGGAGATATACAGATGAGGCATAAAAGATGTGAGTGGAAAGCAGGCCAGCTAAACAGGGAAAAAGATTTTTGTGCTTAATGATTATGAATCCATAAGTGTCTTGAAGCATCCCATTCATTTGAGAAAATTTAAGACATTGCTTAACAAGAGCTGAATTAGAAAACTGTTTTTACATTTATGTGCACAAAAAGATTTGTGAAATAAACTGAATGTGGCAAAAGCTTAATTCTGTCTCTGCCTTTTTTTTGACAATCCTTACTAAGTCTTATTCAGAAACCTGATAAATATTGAGTCCTTTAGATTTTTTTTTTGTGATGGGTGTACATCCCATGGTTGATGGGTGTACATCCCGCCTAGGGAAGTAGTCCTGCTCATGAGCTCTCCTGTGCCCCAGCAAACATGTTCTTGCAGCTATGGGGTGAGCTAGATTGGGAACTTATCCAGTTGCAATATTTTGTCAAGCTAGTTTTAAATCAATTTCTCTGCTTTTACTGTGTGTAAATGTTTGTGCCCATACAGTGGAGATGGAAACAATTTGTTGTAAGTTGAAAGAAGATAGGATGCTTTTCTAGTAATGATTAATGAGAAAAATCGGCGTTTGGCCAAGGCAGTGGCTTACAGTTTTAGGGAGTAAACTGTAGTCAGGCCTTCAAAACTGGTGTTTTTTTATTTAGTTGCCTCGGTTGGAAGAGTCAGAAGTCAGGGACTTGATCTGATCTGTCGTGAAAGAGCAAATCCCATGGCCTTTTGCACCAGCCCTAGTTCCCTGATTGTGTTTTGAGAGTCAGTGGCCGGAGGCCACACAAAGTGACAGAAAACTCAGTTGTCTTCCAGACGCATGATGGTGCTCACAGAAGCATTTTTGCTTGCTTTGGAGATGTTCTTTCTTGGGTACTAAATGATTGTTTTCCTGCTTTCCAAGTGGTTGTGCTACTTCTGGGAGCTACCTAGTTGATTTCAGCAACAGCTTCCATTGTCCTAGTTTCTTCTTTCAGGAGAACATTAGATTCCACTCCTTTTCAATAATATTAGCTCGATATCTACTTATCTACTGAGATTTCAGGGTTTGCTTATGGCTGTGCAAGAGGTGTTGTCAAGAGGAAAAATTCTTCAAAGAAAAGATTCCCAAGATTTTCAGCAGATCCTCTGTCCTGTCCCCTCACTTAAAACACTTGAGCACACTGCTTTATTATTTAATGCTTTCTTCTTCTGCAAGCACTAAGAAACTGGCTCTTCTTTTAAGAATGATGGAAGATGCAGCAGTAAGGCTAACGTTCCTCTGCTGACTCTTTCTTGCTTTAACTGCTTATCTCTTCATTTGGTTTAAATGGTTCTGGCCAAATATTGAAAATGGCTTTTTTTCCCCTATTTATATTGAAATTACTTTTTGGGTGTTATTTCCCTTCTTGTATAAGTCTAACTCTGAATTACATAAGGACATACTTCCTTTGGGTCTGACAGTAATATCTTTTGCCTGTAATTTGACAAGTTATACTGAAAACTTCCTGAGTGCAATTTTTTTTCCCCCATCTCCTTAGGGTGTACATCTTCCTATAGAGTCTGTTGATCAAATATACCATGTATCTTATAAAGATTGTTTAAAGATTGTTGCGGAAAAGTCAGCCTACTGGATGCAACTGGATGGAGGTAAATTGGTAAAGGAGAAAAGCTGCTCTGCAGCTAAAACCAGCCTCAAGGTGCAGCCCTTGCTGGCCTGCTGGGCCACCCTGGATGGCCAGAGTGAATTCCATCAGTGCAGCTCCTCGTGCAGGAGGCCCTGCCTCTCGCTCCGTGCTTTCCCTTTGCTCTGCTCTCCCAAAGGGCTCCAGGACGGGGCAGGACTAATCTCTGGTTGCTGCTTGATGGAGGGCCCTGTGCTTGGCCGCTCTCCACGTGTGCGTAGCAGCCCGTACCCATCGCGCCGATTGCTTCAGCGTCTGGAGGAGGACTCTGGACTCAAAAATAACTTGGATCCTCTCTCAGTCTTGGAAAGCTGAGATGGGCCAAGTGCTTGTGTTTTCTTTTGGGTAGAGGGTGTAGATATGAAATGGTTTTCATTTTCAATTTTCAGTTCAAATTTCCATTCTAATGCAGCATCTGACCAAAGGAAATGAAACGAGCAGACAGCTCTGGCACAAACTGCAATGTCTAGCAGAGCACAGCTGCTGTGCTTAGATGTAAGGCCTTAATGCGTTGTCCTTATAGTGCATTGTGTGCACCTCTGCACACCTGACTTGGTAGTTGCCTGAAGATTGGGCACACTCATTTGTAGGTGTCCTTTCTTGCCCTGGGCTATGGATACCCGTGCAGCCTTGCCTAGCCCCTTGTGCCTTTTTTGATGCCTACTGGTAGCTTTTTTTCATGAAGGCGGCTAAGCCTTAGCGCTAGCCTGTGGTCAGCAAGCAGTTCTTTAAAGCTCAGTGTTTCTCTGTTTTGATTCCCTGGATATAAGAGCAGCAATTTCCAATCTTTTAGTAACTATCACTTACTGGTTTTTGTGCCTTCCCCTCCGATACCCTCTGCTGCCTTTCGGTGTCTGTGTTCTGTTCTTTTCCTGGGCTTCCTCATGCCTGGCTGCTGCTGCTGGGAATGGCAGTGCTGGTGTTGAGCTCAGTCTAACCCAGGGGCAGGTTTGTCAGGTTGGGCTCTATGTTGCGTCCTGGTTTTGATCTGCCTGTTAGAGAGGTGGACCCATCTGTGTTGCCTTTGCATGGGACCTTTGGCCAAGCGGAACACCAGTAAGAGATTTAATAACTCGTTCTGCTCATGTGTGCCCTGGTTGTTCGTGACTAGAGGCATTTGTAGATCGGTGCCAGGGAAGCAGGGTCTGCACGTTATTGCTGTGCCACGTTCTGATGCATGACCTATAGGAACAGGGTTTACTTCTAAGCAGCTACTGTCTCTTTTTTTAAAATATATGTTACATGTACACTGTTAGCTGACAATTTTCCTAGAGTTTGTGAATAGCGTTGTAACTTATTACGGTATTTAGGTTTTTATAAACACTTGGAGACTTTGGAGATTCGCCTGCTTTGCCTCCATTGGAATCATAAATGAAAATTTAGCCTCCATAATTTTATACTTTCAGAGAATTTCTTAATAGGTTTGAGGTAGGAAATAAAGAATGTGCTTCCATTGTGTTAGCTTCATTTAAGTTAACGTAATATGTCTGCGGTGTTTCTCTGGGCTGCAACGTTGCACAGTAATGGGCATTAGATAGTTTTGATGATGCATCTTAAGATGCAGGCTGGATTTTTAACCACGCTAAGTGAATGTAATTGAGGAACGTTGTTTTACCAACTTCCCAGATGAGATTATTTGAATAAGACCTTGGCTTAAAGGCATTGGGAAAGTGCACAGTACTACACAGCCTGCTCAGTGATTTATTCTGTCTTGGATATAATTTCAGATATTAGATTGTGACTGATGGCATTGCTTGCTGTATAAATCTGTATAAAGTTCATTCTGCCAGCATAGAGCCCTTTTGATTTAGTCGTTTTGCAGTCTTCTCTTACACATAAATACTTTGCAGATCCTCAGGTATGAGGGAAATCCTGAAGTTTATGTATCAGGTAGGGTATATGCTGAAAAGAGGCCTTTGTAACAATCTCCGAGGACAAGAACTATTAATGTCATGGTATGTGAGGTTCTCAGATAACTTTATTAGTTTGAATTCTCTCTTGTAATTAGCTTTGACTACTCCAGTGTGATATTTGAAATAAATGGTTTGCTAGTAAAACATGTTTGTTGGTTATTTAAGTTACTTTAAAGGCCTAGTATAATGTAATGCATATATTGGAGGCTGTGGTCAAACGGAGTAGTAAAGTTAGGTGTCATAGGTGCAATTGTAAAAGACAGTTCCTGCTTCAAAAGATGATAGGTTGATTTAAAAAAAAAAAGGAGTTGAGCGATGTTCTTAGACTGTACATAATATTCTTTTATTTGAGATTTTATATGAGTGTATTGAAAGCATGTTGTTGTTATACTAAGTAACTACAATCAGCTGTCTTGAAATGACTATTCCTGGGCAGCTTTGTTCTCAGGCTCATTCTCTTGGGTTGCCTGGACGGTTTGAAACAGAATTCCTTAGTGGAGAGTTTCTTAGCCGGATAGCTAAGAGTCTGTGGATTCTTTCTTCTACAGTAAAGAAGATGCTGTATCAATTCAGTCTGCCCAAATTATCTAATTCAGAGAAGTGTCAATCAGTATATTAGAAGTATGGAATATATAGTATGGAACTCTAAAAGAGTGAAGCTGGGTTTTTTTTTTTTTTTTTTTTTCCTGGTAAGTTTTCAAGATCCAATGTCATGAAGGCTTCTCCTTCTCGGGTGAGAGCTATTCCTGTCATTGGTCCATCTTGAAGTCATTAAGTGAAGGCTCGAAACTGAAGTACAGTCTTGTGGTAAAAATAGTAGACTAATAGTAAAAACTGTGTAACAGGCTTTATTTGTCATACAAATATCTGACTGACATGACCCATTTTCTCAAATATGAACATCTGAATGCTCAAGTCTTTGGCTAGAAAAATGTTGCTTTAGGACTTACAAACCTTTTGATATCTTGAGACACTTCTAATTAACCATATGACGTGTGTAGTGATGTATTTTGTCTTCCTCTTAAATCTGAGGTTTTACTCTTGTCTGCATCCTGCATTTCTGCAGGAAGTAAGAGTCTGGGATAAGAGGTTGAACAGGCAGAGCTCCTTCAGTACATTTAACATGAGGAGACCCTTGGCAGGTTGCAGTCTCTGGTCTGATACCTGCAGTGTTCAAAGGGGCTGGCCAGCCTCACCTCAGTCTGGGAAGATGAGGAGCACCTGACCCAGGCTACTATTTCCAGATGTGTGAAGGATAGGAAAGTTATTGGGGATGTGATGGTAATAGTAGAATATATTTTAAATACTCTTTGCAGCAGAGTGTTGCTTCCTTTATTTGCTGTAGGAATAGTGCTTTTAAGAGCTGTGATCCTAGTCCCACGTTTCAGAAGTCAAGAAAAGCCTAATGGCTGAAGAGGTATCCCAGTGCTCTGAAAGTCTTTGCCTCTAAAGAGGGATGTAAATAGTCAATCAAATGAGCATCACACCTGACGGGCTAGATGCAAAGGAGATATGGCTGTGATGATGCTAACAGACCTTAAAATTAGGAGCTTGGACCACACGGTGTGAAGGAGGAGAACAGGGTTCCCATTTTTGCATATTTGACTGTGGCATTTTGTTTTCTGTTAGGGAGCAAGTAACAAAACACAAATATTCCCTGAAGCAGAGGCTAGACTCGGGTCTTTTATTGCAGTATCCCTGCTGTTTGGCTGTGATATGGTCCTTGCTGCTGATGGTCCAGGTGCCAGGGCGTTTTAGTTCTTTACTGGGTCGTGACCTAGGTTGAGTAGATATGTAGCTTGTCTACATCTAGCCTACAGGTCTGGTAATTAAGGCACTCTCTTGCGACGTGAATGAATGGGTCTGAATCCCTGTGACCAACAGAGGATTAAAATCAAGTCCCCTCTGGGGCTTGATGGATCTGTGCAGAGTTTCTTTTTTGCAGCTTTCAGTTGTTTATGTTAAATGTTTAAATATTAAAGTTTAGTTATGTTAAATATCTTATTATTGAAAGAAAAACAAGTGACTGTTTCAGTTAATAGGGTTTCATGCTTCCTTGAGTTCTCCGAAGTCTTATTCCTCATTTTCACATATGGAAAAACATTAGATAGAGTTAAGATTTTAGCAAGCAGATAAAGTTTAGGAAAAAAATCCTTTTTTTTACGTAACAATTAAAAATATATGAAGAAATCAACTGTGGCATCTATTCTCATGCTATTAATTTTTCATGCTTTGTTTTGTTAAATAAATCTCAGCATAGCTGATTACTTTAGCAGAGTCACGTTTCTGTTTTAATGGGTGTCTTTTTTTGCCCTAACTTTCTTGGTAGTGAAACCTCTCTGCAGAGTTGAAATTGAACTCGGATTACTCGGCGGTCGCTGTGGGTTTGGTTTTGTTTTTGAAGCCAAACAGTCCTGAAAAGCACAAGCAGTGCTGGTATGGCCCTGACCTTGCCTTAGCTAACAGGTGCCTTCAGAATCACGTGGTCCTGCATCACAATTTCCTAAGAAATTACAACGTCCTCACGGCATGTGCTCCCACTCGGATCTATTTTAAGAAACAACAGAAACACTTTCTTGTAATTGTGTTTGTAAAATATTGAATTGGAGTGAAGAAAGTATACAGGGAAGATAAGTGTACTGGAGATAGAGAATTAATGGAAAAATAAAGAAGCCAACAGGACAAATTAGTGGTGTTTTTTTTCCCCTCTCCCTGTTTGTCCATATAACAGGTTTGTCACAAGTGTGTGCGTGTCTATATGTATATGTGTAAATATATGTAGATATATATATATATGAGCTTTTTTTCAAGGAAACATTTCGCTCTCTTGTTAGGCAAATTTTTTTAAAAAACTAATTTAATTCTACAGTGACCATTACAAATTGTAATGTGTGTCTTGGGAGGCCTTATTATCAAATCCTTTGTATAGCACAGTATCTGATTCATTTGCTAAGTGTGATCTTGTAACTCTTCAGTTTGTTCAGAAAATATGTTATTACAATTACAGTTACTGTATGCTGCAGAGTAGCAATAATATAAGACAAAGCCTAGCAGTGAGCTAATATTTTAAGCTGAGAAATATTAAATATTTGATTATTTTAGAAAAAAAAAAGGTTAAAATATTCTTTTTCCTCTGCTGCTTTCCCAGAGGCTTCCCCTCCTCCAAAGAAAGCTAATGTCAGTGCACCATTATCATACCATTATTTTTCCCTGGATGAGTAGTGGAAAAGCAACAGAACTTGGAAAATGGAAGGTGGGGAGATAATGTGTTTACCTCCCCTAAGCTGCTTGTTTTATGTTAGGGATAGGGAGGGAATTAGGAAAGAGAAACTTGGTAGTTGTCAGGGGAAATCATGTCATCTGAATTCCGAATCGTGTCATACAATATTCCCCTTTAATTAGAAGCAGGATGGGCATTTTGGAAGCATTTATGCTTTGTTTAGAAAAATGTATATTCTATTCTTGAATTTGGGCTAGTTAAATGCTGAATTTGCTGTACTGTGGTAGTTGTATATGTTACTTTGCTGCTTCACTTGTCAGAACGAAAGTAAAAAATCAACATCTCCTGAATTTTATATATAAATATTATTATTTTATATAAAAGTATATTATAAATGTTACATTATTTTATATATAAATATATTATAAATATTATACATTAAATATTTAAGCTAACTCTAAGCTATCGCTGTAACTATGCCAAGAGTTTTGTGTCATGTCTTGCTAAACTTGTAGCTTTTGGGAGCTGTGATGCTGTGAAGTCAGTTGTGACTGTAGCTGTGTGAGCAGCATCTCGGGAGTCTGCCCGGTGCCTTGTGAAGTGTGAGGCTTTGCTGTGGCATTAACGGCAGGTGACTTTATAATCTGCAGTGAGGGAATAGAAGAGAAGCTTTTCAAAGGACTGATTGGAAAGCGAATGACCACAAACCTTATGTGCATGTAGGTGCATTTCATGTGGCTTTATGCTGCTTGTGAAGGATGGGGCTTCCTTCTACTCCCAACTCCTGGCTGGCCGTAAAGTCTGAAGTAGTTCTGACTTTTTGTTAATTTTCTCCTGAATTTCAGATCATGTTGAAATTCATTTAAAAAAAAAAACAGGGGGAGGGCATCTTGTTCTTGGTAGGTGTTGAGGAGCAAAGTGCAGGGTTAAGGCTTAGGACGTTCAGAGGATTCTCTTTCAGTTGCATGCGCCCGGTCTCCTCGTTGTCCTTTCGGCATCGCCCCTGGGGTGCCAAGTCCAGGTGTAAGCATTTGGTGAGCTCAAGGGTAAGTGCCCACTGCCAACTTTGGTGAGATTAAGAACTTTAAAATTAAAACGGCAATACTTGTTCAGCTGTGTCCACTCCTTAATGGGGCCTGTACAAGGGGATCAGGATTTCCTTTATTGCAATCCTGCTGTGCCCAAATTACCTTTGTTCACATTAGGTATTTTAAGGGCTAGTTGTTTGGCCTTACTGTATGAGGGTTTCCCAGGTACTTGTATGCTGCTTTTTCATTTTTTTGTTTTTAAAAAAATGTAACTGCTTAACAGTAGGAAAAAATGTGGGTGTTTTGTTTTTACCTCAGATATCTTTTGATTTTTGGGACACATTTGAGTGGTTTAAAATGCAGATACTGTCTCGGTTGGTATGAAGAACATCAATCTCCTCTAGCATCACTGCTATATAATATTATGAAATGGTGGTAGGTAAAAGCAGTCAATATTTACATTTTTTAATGCAAACAAGAACACCAACTTATATGTGAGAATTAATAAACAAATCTGTGCAAGTAAAGGAAGAATGACTTCCATTTCTGAAGTTGAATATCCATGTTCAGAAAATGCTCCATTTTCTGAAATTCTGAATGTTGCCTTATTTGGGATAAGTAGAATTAGAGGCATTTGGCAGTGTAGCAGTTTCTCCCAGAAAGATATAAAGCAGCAGTCGTGAAAAAGAAAAGATAGGAGGGAAAAGGGAAGCTTACAAAACTATCACTTTAAATGCTTGATATTGCTTAAAATATTTTGGCTTATCTGTAGGAGAAAGAGCACTAGAGTGAAAACCAGATTGATGACATTGTTAATGAAAGCCTGGTGGGCTCTGTGCCTCTGAAATGCTCTGGTGGGAAGATCTGCTATGAGGCTGACATAGACCCACTGCAGCAGAGAAGCCCGTGCTTGTTAGAGGGAGACGAGAGTCAGGGATAGTAGAGTTTGATTTGGGGGTTGTTTCTTTTTGATTTTTGGGTCATAGAAATTTATGCCAGTTAAAATCAAATACATTCATGTTGAGTTAACAAAATATAGTCTTTAACCTAAGTTAGACAATATTTTCATACTTCTAGCCTAAGTTGTGTTGAGAGCTATAATCTCTGGGTGTCATCTTTTTAATGACTTCAGCTTAATCATCATTCTGGATTTATGACTCTATTAAAATGTTGACTCAAGTGTAAATTTCTTAAATTCTTTAAATTCTGTTCAGTTATTTGTGTTCTTCTGTGGGATAGTATTTGATTACATTGTGCCAATCTTCTGGTATCTTCCTGTGTCATCTCTTCTGCCTGTCATAGAACAATTTCTGTATTTGCTTTATTCCTGTTGGAAGGTGTAGAATAACATAGTGCTGTTGTCTGAGGTTCTTTGCTGCCCGTGTGGGATGTATTGAAGGGTTTCAAAGTTACAGCTTGAAACGCAGCTGTGAGGGGCACAAGGGACCAGCGTGAGGGCTGATAACGTGGGGTATGTGGCTGTGGCCTCGGCTGCTTCTGAGAACTCAAACGCCCTCTTCCCCTCTGCAAGGAAACCAGCAAGGTAAAGGCTGGCGTGTTGAAACTCGGGGAGGAAAGAAGTCATTGGTAATAAAAAGGCACCATGCAAAAAGGGAAGATGCATCAGAGATGCTGTCAAGCTAACTGCAGAACTAAAATAAGGCAAGCCTGGAAAAAGACTGTGGAGAATCAACTTGCTAAAGGCGTAATGGCTAATAATAGCCCGAGTTCATCTATGTCAGTAGAAAGCCTGTCAGCATATTGCTAAGGTGGTACATGAGCAAGAATAAGGAGCACTTGAGGAAAATAAAGACATCATGTAAAAGATAAGTGGTGTTTGCAGCAGTGCTCAGGACAGAGGGGACCGAGGAGCTTTCTGTGCGTGCCCCTCCTCTGCCCCTTTCTCTTGCAAGGCATGAATCTCAACTTGAGGTGTCAGACGGTTTTTAGCAGAAGTCACCAAGTCTGGATGAGCAGGCTCTAAAAGGAGATAGTCTCTGAAGAGGTCTGGCAGACCTGAAATCAGAAATTATAGGTAAATGTAGTTGGGAAGTGAAATGCTGAAATCAACTTTCAGCTAATGGATGGAGGATGTAAAATAAGGGGCTTTTGCGAGGAAAGGGGGGGGGCATTGTTTCTTTGTAAGAGAATGCTTGAGTGCATTGCAGCAGCTATAGGGATGAGTAATATATTTTTAACATATCCATTAGTATTTTGGGGAAGAGTCAAAATAGTTCTGAAAGATTAATTCTTTTCAGTTTTTGGAGTTTCTTTTGATGCTTCATAATGCTTCGGTAGGAGTTATTTGATATAATAAATCTGCATTTTCAGTATGCTTCAAAGGACTCTCAAAGAAATTAAGGCATCCTGCAATAAGAAGGAAGGTTCTACCACTTTTTAATACCTGGCTGATAATGAGAAAAGTGTAGGAGGAAATTGTCAGACAGCTCCATAGAGGCATTTACCCGCAGAATCATACAGGGCTCTGTGTGATTGCACTGGAAGCATCATGGTTTGCATAAGCAGGAGAATGCAAACCAGCTTCTCCGCTACTCGCTGTTACTCATGCTGCATATAGTTGGAGGCACAAATGGAGTTATGAATTAGTAGTTTAATTATACCTATCACTCCAGTGACTTCCAAGTTAACCTGTATTGAGATAAAATTTATGCTATTAATCTCTGTATGCTCTCTGCTTAGCATGATAGACTTTTTTGATAGGCAAAGTTTGCTTTCCATTTTAAGCATGTGTGCCTTGTCGTTTCTCTACATAATTATAAAAATTAACACACAACAGAAGTGCAAGAGCTTTGTGAAGACTCAGCACTTGCACGTGTTTCTGTTGTTTGAACTTTGCTGTGGAAGTGGTTGATACTTCAGGTGCAAGCGAGCAGGCCAGTCTTCCTAGGAGTGCGCTTGAGGTCAGCAGGGCAGGCAGCAGGTGGATGCAGCGGGCAGAGCGCGAGGTAAGCGCGTGCTCATGTGTGTGGCTGTCAGCAGGGACAGCCTTTCATGCGTCTGGTCTCGCTGCAAGTGACCTGCAGTTCTAGGGGTAACAGCTCCTCTGTTTGCATCTTAAACTGCGAGTTGGCTTTTTTAGTTTGGGATTGTAACAGATGTGCATCTTTTGAACTGCATCCTAAAGCAGATATGTAATGCTAGCTGCACATCACTTGCTGTTTTTTTAAAAGATAATAAGCATTACATAAAGCTCTGAAAATCTTTCAGATATGAACTGCCTTAAAATGAGCAACTTTAAAACTCCTCATTTACCTAATGCAGTCTCTTTTTCCTGCTGTGTATTTCTGATTTACCTAATACCCCATATGAACTAATTTCTCATGTGGTGTTGCACTGCTCTATTAAACCATGTTGCTTATGTATTGGTAGCTTTTATATTCAAGACTGGTGTTAATAACTGTTATATTCAATAATCTTAAAAGCTGGATGTTCTTTTGACTTTAAGAACTAGAGTCTATATGAATAACTGGGTCAAAAATTGGGAGGAGCAAATGGCATGTCTGACTTGAGATTAGCTAGAGAAATAAAACCTGAGAAATGTGATCAGCAAGTAAAAGGTTGGATTTGGAAGGAAACTGTTCCATGAAGGGAAAATGAAGAATGGTCAGTGTGAGAATGGGGTGTGAGGATCTTACTGTAGAGTGGTATGTGTCTCTCCCACACACTCTGTTCTGGTAATGGCAGAGTCTGTGCCATGCCTGGCCTCAACATGAGATGCAGGGAGATAAAGCATCCAAGTTGCATGGACTCATCAAGGGTGTCGTAGGCTGGTGTGTGCACTGATTAGTCTCACACTCAGTATAGGTTTCATGTGGTCCGAAATGACTGTAAATAAGTAGTAACCTGGACTACAGCGTCTGTGTTAGCTGTGCATGTGAGAACTCTAGGCAAGGCTTTGGCTTGTGTAGTCAGAGAACCATTTTTCATAGTATTGCATAGGAAAATCCAAGTCTTACCCACAGCAGGGTTTCACAGCATGTTGGCCATCTGTAAACACTGGCTCTTTGCCTTCTGCTACAAACTTTACCCTGTATTTGGCAAGGAAGTAGAAGAGTTCAGTTCTCATTGAGTAGTAGAAATTCTTGCCAGCTGAGTTATAGATAGATAGATAGAAGGGCTGGCACTGTTCTTGAGACCTGTTCCCTTGCTCTCAAACTTGGCCTTGACTTTTTTGGCAATATAAAATTGTATACTGTATATAACCATCATTTCACTACACTTCTGTATAGTGAGAGGGGAAAAAAAAGCATAGAGTAGATATCAGTTGTTCAACAGGCAATAGGTTTCAGTGGGCTCAAAGAAATACTTCATCAAGAAAAGATAACTTCTTACTCGAACATTATGCTCCACTATACCATCAATTCAGATAACTTGCCACTATGTGGTTTCCCCTCAGAGCTAGCAAAGCCAGCTTGACTCTCATGAGAAATTTTACCTGGTGCCATCATAAATTTGTCAAGTTTGGGCAGCTTTGTGAAAGGCAACTGCAAGGTTTTTGAGGAGAGAAGCAGCTCGCAGTTAGGTCTAAGAGACAAAGGGAGTTTATTTTCCTTTATAGCTCCTGTTAGAGGTTTGGGTTTTATTTTGCCATGTATTTGTCGCTAACAGGGTGCACTGCTGCCACCTGATCTTTAATGCACAGTCGGTGCACGGTCTGGAGTATCCAGTCAGTGAATCGCCTGCACCCTCTTGCCAGCGGAGATAGGAGCACATTTCACGAAAAGGGAATGTAGTCCCCAATCTGCTTGTGGTGCTTTTTGAGAGACTTGTTTTAGATTCTGTGCTCTGCAGATGAGAGGGTTTGGGTTCAAACAAGCAAAACCCAAACTCTGTATTCTGCTCATATTTTGCCCTAATATTTCAGAGCTAGTCTAAGAGCTGATACCTGAGGAGAGTCTTGGGAGATGTCCACGTGTGAAATCTAAAACTTTCTCTGAGT
The DNA here is from genome assembly GCF_003342845.1 of Nothoprocta perdicaria. Lineage (NCBI taxonomy): Eukaryota > Metazoa > Chordata > Aves > Tinamiformes > Tinamidae > Nothoprocta > Nothoprocta perdicaria. Next base: position 181,196 of record NW_020456087.1, on the reverse strand, counting down.
GCTAAAGCACAGTGCTGGTTGGAGTGGCTCCTTTTTGAAATACTTCATGAATATGTAGGCATTTTGCAAAGCCTTGAATAAACTACTAAATATTACCAAGATAGTTTGAATGCTACAAGACATAAAGGTATAATACTGTTTTTAAGAAAGAATCAGTGGCAGTTTTACACCTCTACTGTTACATTCCTTTGACTTTCTTACAGTCCTTCAAGGCAGAACCACATGCTGTTTTCATTAATTTTTCAAGATTTTCGGGGAAATGAGTGCCCTGATGATTCTTGATGTGTTGAATACTTCTGTGTTGTAAATGAGTTTTTCCCTGCCAAAACATAGCTTTGTGCATTGGAAAAGACATTTTAAGGTCAATAGTTAAGAGTTGTCAGTGGAACTTTGTTAATGCTGTAACACAAAATGTGCAAGTGCAGCTTCCTACAGAGTTCAAAACTGTGTGTCTAAAGTGCTGTGTAATGAGTCCTAACAAGAGGAGACGATCAGAAAAGCTTCTTGGCGCTCTAAAATAAGTCTTTGGACCACTATCAGCTACTAGAATTTTTCATAGCTCAAGAGCAATATCAGTCATATTGGCCGGCTTTTTAAGCTCCCTTAAACTAGCTCCCTTTTTAAGCTCCCTTTCACTAGGTTGCCTTCCCCATTCCTGCAGTGGAGTCATTAGAGTCTTTTCTCTTTGTCTTTTATGTTCTTCACTAGGTTTGGTTTAAGCAGAGCTTTCACTTCTCTGGTTTTGTCACTAGCATTTGGGTAACGGGTTCCCTCCTCCTTCGTTTTCTACTCTTGTTTCTACCGGGATGTTTCATTCTTGTGTTTTGGTCCATTGAGGAGTTAGCTCAAGTAAGTCTTCTGCCAGGGTTTCTGGTCTTCCTGCAGGGTGAGATGAGTTATTTATGAGCTCTTTCTTTAAGTATCATCCAGCTCTCCTCAGTGCCTTTTTCCTCCATAACTGCTGCCTATGGGATTCTGCATAGCAGTTTTCTGAATAAGCCTGAGTCTGAAGTGGAAGGTCCTAACTTGCCCAGTCGTCTTCTGGATCTTGAAGTCTTGTCTTGTAGTCACCTTAACCCCAGCTGCCAACTGTGAATAAATTTACCACAAATTCTTCCCTGCTTGTGAGCAGCAGATCAAGCAGCTACGTTACCAGCTGGCCCCTCTAGTATTTGCATTGGCTCAGCAACAGTCTAGAAGCAGGATGGACCTCTTTGCACAGTACTGTGGTGTCCTGCTAGTCCTGTTGTCTGGATGGCTGAAATCCCCCATGAAGGTGAGTCTGCAAGACACTTCTGCTGCTGCTTTGCAGAAAGATTTACCCCTTTCCTCCTCTCTGCCAGACCCCTCACCACAGTATTGCTTCACTGACTTTGGCTTAGAGGCTACAAGCGGGCCTCCACTTTGGTGCTAGAGGCTTGTGCAGCCAAGGACTGCTTTAACGCACAGTATGAAAATCCCTCTGTTCTTCCCTCCCTGCAGCCTCTGTTGGTCCATGACAGTCCAACAGTTATGGTCCTAGTAGCCTGCTTGCCACTTGGCTGCTTGGGCTCTGATGCAAGAGGAAAGGATGCATGTGAGGGAAGAGGGGCCCTGTGCCATATGGCAGCAAGCCACAAGCAGTTTGGCTTGGGTGAAATTGTCCCTTTTTATTTCCCTGTCTCCCTGGAGGTGCTTAATCAAAGCATTGTTTAGACTGTCTTGAGGGATACGCGTTTTGGGACTGCGTTTAGGGAACCTAAGAGTTGTAAAGTGCTTCCAGACAATCTACAAGGGCTTTTCTTCGTGTTTTATTGCCAAACCCTGAGCGCTGAGAAGGAATCTCCCTTAATGAGCAGAAACGAGATGCAGCAGATCTCTGGATTATTCTCAAAACTTTATAGTTATTCTATTAGCACTGTTTTTGTGCAGCCTCCTAAGGAACTCTATTGCATGCGTATATCCCTGTCTGCTGGTATTGGCACATTTCAGAGTTTTTTACTAAAATATAGTCGATTAAATCGTTGTCTGGGAATGCTTTTTGAGGGGTCTTTTGGTGTGTAAGCTGTGTGCAACTCGGACTGTGACGGTAGAACAAAATTCAGAAGCTAGGAGGGTAGGATGGGGACTGTATGAAATGATATGAAAAACAGAGGTGTTCGGCAATAAAAGGCGGAAGCTAACTAATTAATACAGAGCATCCCATGCCTAACTGCATGAACAAAGAAATATAAAAGGGCTATTAAAGGCGTCAGGGAGAGAATGGTTTCAGCATATGTGGCATTAGTGAAACTGGATGTTGATGGTGGAGTTCTCTGACAGTAGAGTTTACCGGGTTTAAAGTTTGTGGTAATGGGTAAAATCGATATATTCATGTCTCTGGATCAGAACTTGAATATTCTTGGTTTGACTTTTGGAAATCATTTCAGAGAATCTTTAGAAATCAGTCTTTTTGAGAATGGTAAATGATTCTTCGATAAGATAAATAACATGATTTCATTTTAAAAGCATTAATGATCATGTCCAAGGGGAAATAAGCAATTAAATGGTAGGTATTCTAGATTTTTAATGTGATAAGTAACTGTCTGCCATGTAACAGTAGGGAACAGTATCTTTGTTTTCCAAAGTGAACTTTGTGTTCCTAATTAGTATTGCCACCTCCTGCCCTTTTCTGAAGCACCCACAGTAACCTACTCTTGATGTGAGAATGTTAGAAAATTTCAATAGAACAAACTGAAGCCTCTATTTTGTAACATTTGTCAGCAAAGGGCAGGAAGATCTCAAAGGTTTATTTATTTTCTGTCCATCTTTTTTTTTTAAAGTCCATTGCAAGTTGGACTGTATCTCAAAGAAACAGTATTTATATGGCCAGAGCATGTAGTTCATGAAAGAAAGCTGAAAATTCCTTCTAATAAGGTGCACCATATATATATGTTTGTGTGTGTGCAAGCCTTAAATGAGAGGCTTCATGTTTTGAAAAGTGAAGGAAAAAATGGTTTAGGAGGAGTTGGTTTGCTTCAGGCGAGTTCTGAATCAGCTGTAACCTAAACATGTTTTACTACTGTGCTAGCTGGTGGTGCTTGCTGCTTAAAAAAGAAAGAAAAAAGGAGAAAAAAGTGCCCAATAGTCAGGTCTGAGTTTCTGTAGGATTTGAGGTGTTAAGCTGCAGTTACAGATGTAATTACATTCATGATATAAATGTTCTTTAATGGAATAGATCTTTTCCCATCAAATAACTATTAAATTTTGACACATTTCTACTGTCTTTATTCTTGCTGTGTTTTGTCTCTGTTATTTGTGCTGTTCTCAGTGTTAGGGCATTCAGCTTCCCAGACCTTCCTTCTGCAGCAGAATCCCCTGTGTCTGTGTTCCCTGTTTCTAATGTGCATCCCACCTCTCTCTCTCTTAGAAAAAAGTGGAGCGGGGCGGGAGAGGAGTGAAGGGGTAGGGGAAAAACAAATGGTAACTGCCCAGGTACTCTGCCTTTTCTTTCTTTTAAGTAATTGGTAAGGACAAAAACAATGTCCTGATCTGAGGACTTTGGAACCTTTTTAACAGCAAAACCGGAGGCCATGTGATTGCTGGCTGCCAAGCTGTGGCAGAGCCTGGAACAGCCTTTCCTTGGTTCTCTGGCTTTCTCGGACGGGATTTTTTTTTCTTTTAGTACCTGCAATTTTTTGCAGATGCAGCTTTTTATTATATAATATTCAAAGCAAGTAGAAGAAGGTTTGTTTATCCTGGAGATGTTACAATTAGAGCTTTCTATTCCAGGATCGTTTTCTAATGCCTGGTGTTACATCTTCACTAACATAAGCAAAGCTCTAATTACAGATAGCAAATTAGGCTGCACAACCTGCAAACTGCTCCGGAGGCATGACTAATTTGTTAATGGAAACGCTGCTAGAAATTGCACAACAGGGATGTGAACCAGACTCACTGAACATGAGATCAGTGTTTCTGCTGTGAGTTTCCAAGTATGTGTGGCACCTATGCAGAGTATCTCATGGGTCACTGAGTCTTATTTTAATAATAAATCCTGCTCCACACGTCCCATAATAGGCTGGAATAAGCCTTTGAACCCTATGTGGTTCTATTCTTTAATTACTAGGATTACAGACTATTGCTTGTGGTTGGTGCTACTTCTCTGAAGTGTTATTTTTTCTTGCTGTGAAACTTGATAGAGTTGTTTCAGAAGTGCATTGGCATTGTCGGGAGAGACTGAAACCATGATTTGTGACACTTGTTTCCTTTAGCAGCAATAGCTCTTCCCCCTTCCCATTGCTGGGTGCTTGCTGCCTTACCAAGGCTGCCCCTTGCCCGCAGCAGCGTGTGCGGCCGCAGTGCGAGTCGGGCTGGTCTCCTCCTCCTGCTGTGGGTCGCTCTTGTTTTCCTCCTTTGCTCAGTGGCGGGGATCTGCTTATTGATTCTGTTTGTAACATTGCTGCAGATCCCGTTCTGTTGGCACAGCCAAAGGGACATTGAAGGTGGGAGTGAGAGGCTGGAATTTAAAACTCTTCAAGCTGACGTTGCTGCTAAAATACAAATACCCAGTGCGCTCACAGGCTTGTTCTTTGGCTTGGAGAGATGTTACTTTGGACTAACGAATAAAAGATTCTCTCCAGAAAGCCAAACGCGTGATAGTGCATCCATCATACGATCATATCTGAGGAGACTTTATTTCTGCTTATGCTAGGAGAAAATTAAGTTATGTGGTCTGCATAAGTTTTGTAACTTTAAGTCCTTATAGTATCCCTTACCATCTTTAAATTCCTTAATGAACTGAAGCTTACATGTTGGGAGACATAAAGGCACGTCAAGAAGAGTGCCCTTGTTTGAATGCTGGTTTCTGACAGCTCGGCAAAAGCCTCACCAAGTTCTTGTCTATGGTGTCTTCTGGTTCGTACTTCTCTGTAGGTATTTGAGGAATATACCTGGGAATACTGTGTCCTAGTGATGATTGGATTCCGTAAGTGACTCCTTGTTGGACAAGTTTGTGCTCCCAGTTGTCCCTTGGGTTTCCTTGGCCAAGGTGTGACCACGAGAGCTGCAGGCTGGCGCAGGGCTGCAGGTGCACGCCCAAAGCGAGCAGCCTGCTGAGGCTCCGAGCTAGCCGCTTGAAGGGTTCTCGTGTCCCCTTGGGGAAAGTTTAGCACTTTTATACCTTAATTTTAAGTGTTAAGGCTCAAGGAAGCAGTAAATAAAAGGATGGAATAATTAGCTATAGGTCAATGGAAACAGACTTCGAAGTTGGACTAGGGTTATTAAGGGAACTCATTTACATGTTAAGAAGATTATTTTCAACATGCAAGCTGGTTAAACCTAGTCTAATTACATGGTGCTTTTCCCTTCTTAGTTGTGCAATGTAGGCACGTAAAGTTTCTTAAGATGCTTTTAATTGGGAAGCCTCCACTGTAGAATAACGTCAGAATAACGTCCTCTGCTTCCCTGGTGATGACGATTCCTGGGAACCATCTTGGCTCGCAGGAGTTGGTTGTTTGTGTCCGGTTCCATTTGTTACTATTAAAGCAAACCTCTCCCTTGGTTCTTCAGACCATGTCCTGAACTGGCGGATAAGGATATAAGCTGTTGTCTCCTGTTAGATACAGGTCTCTGTAGCTCTGCTTGTCTGAGCTCCATCCAGGGAGTGGTTATTTTGAGGATATGCATTCCACATAAGCCTGCAGGATCTGAGGCCTTTAAAATCAAAGCAAACCAAGTCTTTTTGGAATGAAACAAATGAAAATAAATGCATTCCTCAGTGACTTTATTTATTTGGACACAGTTATCATGGGAAACTTATCTGCAACAAGATTTGTACAAAACCTTTTAAATACATATTTCTAGCTTAATATTTAAGCAAGTCAGTCAACAAAAAGAATCCAGCGGCCTACACCTTTTAACTGCTTCTCCTGGAAGCTTGTTTCATTTTATTAAAGGTATCTTCTTTCTCTCGTGCTCCAGATCTACTTTTTGGATATGATTTCTTAGACTGATAATTGGGAAGCTCTTACCTGTCCCCTCAGGTGAAGGTGCGTGTTGCCTTCCCCCCTTTCTGCCGTAAGCAGGGCCAGGTGTTGGGAGCACCCGTGACCTGGCTGTGTCTTCATGGCTCCTTGCTCCCCCTGCCCCGCCTGGACGCTTCTGAAGGCTGTGCTGTTGTTACTGTGTCTGGGATACTTGTGTCTGATGCATCTTGCCTTGCTTGAAGGGTCCTCTAACAGAAGAAAATATCACACTGTATTATAAATGTAATTTTCATTGTATAATGAAAATTAAATGCACCATGTAAATATGCTACATTCATTATGAAATGAAAATGCAACTGTAATTATGTTTCTTTCCAGAATATGTCTAGTTTTCATCATTGCTTTGTTTTTGTAAACTTTTCACGTCATTATATTTTAATGGTTCTTGTGATTTAGTGGAACTTCCTTTCTCAGGAGGAGAGAAATGAAGTCTTTATTTCTGAAGCTTACTAAAAATACTGAGCTGCTGTTTGGCATCATTTTCTCTCCATTGCCCTTAATAGGGGTTTACTTAGTGCCACTTTTTGGAATGGATGGCCTCAAGAGGAGGAGTATCATTGACTGGGATTGAGGGAGGTTACAGGTTGGTTTTATTTTTCCTGTAGGTATTTATTTTCATTGTTCTTGCCTTTCCAACCCTCTTGATCATTCTTCTTTACCTGACAGTAATCCTTAGGGGTTTTGTTCAAACAATCTGTCTGCTGGAGCTTTTTATTGTGTTGATTTACTTGGTTACTGTGTGTATTCCCATCCTTGCCATACGTGAAGGGGTGGCTGTTGCAGAAGGACGATGTTTTGTGTCACTTTGCCTGCAGATTTGATAGGAGTCAGGGCCAGAGACCCTATAGGATTGCCCCCAAAAACATGAGCAAGGTTTTGGCAGTAGATAGGACTTAGTGTATTTTTTTTTTTTTTTTAATGTAATGACAATGTTAACAAGAACTTCTGAAATGCTCTCTTTGGAAAGAGAGACATCGGCATAGTCCCTACAGTAAATCTGTGCATCTGTCTGAGACAGTCAAAACTTTAATAAAAACATTAGACAATATGCTAAGTACTATATAAATACTTAACCATATTTTTAGTGTTTTGGGTTGGTGGCCTGCGTGTATATTTAGAATGAGTTCTTAATTAGACTTTTTGTCTGGTTCATGAGATAAAATAGCCCAGGAAATTTTTGCCATCACAACTGTTTCTATGGAGATGAATTGTGATGATAATATTCAGTGAGTGAAATGTAAAACTCACTATGAGTTGAGAAGGAGAAAGGTTTTTATGCATTCTCACATCTTTCTGATTGGCATGATTATTGGGAAACTGGAATCATGGCAAAACACTTAAATGTTTCTGAGCTTTCTATTTCTTTCAGATTTGTCTTAAAATAGCTTGGTATTTGAGACCAAAATTGGTATTCCTCCTAAGAAGGCAAACGTTTAGCTCCAACCAATTCTCTTCTCATCCATGCTGCTGTGACTAAAACTCGACCTGCGCTACCTTTGTAGCTCGCTTGGAGTTCAAAGCAGTTGGGCATCTCCCACGAAGCTTGACCCAGGCAGCATCAGTAATTGGGGAGCAGGAATGGAATCTAGGGAGGAACTAGCTAGGGGAATTTCAAGTTTTGATGTGTAGGAGAGAACATGGTCATCTTTTTTTTCTCCCATCCCTGTTCTTAACCCATTTTGGTGTCTGTGCAGTTGGGAAGGACAGCCTGGTGTGTCTCTGCTGTGCAGGTTACGTGTTGCACTCACTCATGTCTAGCGGTCTGGGCTTCACCTGGACCACTGGCTGGGAGAGTCTGGGAAGGTTAGGAAGTGGTGCTGCTGTGCGGCCTTGGAGGTGGAGAGGGTAGTTGATACACCAGTGCTGGGGAATATGACTGCTGAGCAACAGGTTGGTGTGTTGTGTTGGTGTGTGTGTGTGTGGGTGTTTTTTTGTTTTTTTTTTTGTCTTCAGGTGTAACTGGGGCGCTTACATCTCAACAGGAGGCTAGCAATGAAGCAAATCCCTCTCTTTGGTGTATTACATGTGTATTGTTTGTTCCTTATTCATTTTGGTGATCTGTTGTAATGCTTTGCATTTTAAGAGTCACTGTATAAAGCTAAGCAATAATGGTATGCTTGGCCTCCCCTCATGCCCCGGTGAAATACTGTGGTTGGAATGGAGTTGAAGTTGGATGTGTTGTGCTGGATAGAAGGAAAGAGATGATCCAAGAACTTATGGGTCTTCAGAGAGCCTTTGGAGCCTTGTTCCAGGTCAGGAAAGGGGTGAGAGCTGCCAAGTAATGGGAGGATCCCACTCCTCCTCAATCATAGGACATGGTTTTGCTTAAAAACCCTTGGCTTTGAATGCTCCTTCTCCTTATAGGAGAATCCGTATTTCAAGGTATCTTTATTTTAGTTTGTTCTACCAAAACAGAAGAGAAGCTGTAGTTATGCAGAACTCTGTGTGCATACTTTAAGGAGAAAATTCAGGAAGTTATGTCTTGAAGGTGACAGATGTGGGGTCCTGCCACAGAAGTTCAGAAGCTTTCCCCGCATCCCCCTTCAAATTCCTTAGAAAAACAAATAGAAACTTCCTGTAGTGCTTTGAAGAGGGCTTTTTTTCTCTAGAGCCAAGGACCAGTCACCATTCAAGTTTTTTACGTGTTTGTAGTAGATGTTGTACCTCATACTAGCTTTGTGTCTCGGGTTTAGGTAGATGGATTTCTAGTAGCTCTCATGGTGAAAAACCCACCTCTTAAAAATGCATTAATCCAGTCATGTTTGCTCCGTTCAGGGCCTGGAACAAATTTTCAGCATTCATTCTTTGTATAACTTAGTTGCTAAAGAGCCACAGCTCTGACATAAGCACAGAGAAGAGTTATCACGCATCTGTAAAACTATTTTGTATGAAGAAGCTTCGTGATGGATCCTCTTTTGTTCCAACCTTACGGAGGATTGCTTATTAATAAAGCCAGGAGCATTTAAGCTTGTAGCTCTTAACATTAACTCCTTCCTTTCAGAAATAATACTTATGCCTAGTGTGATATTTGCTCCACTTTGTATGTCCAGAAAAAACAAGACTGCAACTTGAACACAGAATTACCGGGAGAATCGGGAGAACATGAGCCCTTGAAAAACCCATTTGCAGTGAGGGATCTTTCTAGCTTGTTCACCTGTTGATGAGTAAATAGTTTGCACCTTTATTGCGTGTTATAATGTACCTAGGAGAGTAGTTACTGCCAAGTTTTTTTTGGCATGCCATAAAGCCTGGCTGTAGGAAATAGGCTTGTCGTGTGTTCTTGGGCCTGTGTAGATCTGACTGGAAGTGGTTTGACAACTAGAAGGCTTGGACTTCAAATTTTAAAAAAAGCTTTGATCAGATTTATTCATGTATTTTTCTGCCGTACAGACGAGCACAATGACTTTAGAATAGAGCCTTCTTTAGCTGTGTTTTTCTCAAAATTGAGCTAAAATTCCGCATAACAGCCACCTGTCAGTAAGTGGCATATAATGAATTTTCTTGTGTTAAAACCTTATAGCAGCAAGGAAATGATGGCCACACACTGTGGGCCTCAAGCAAATTCTCAAAACACATCATTGCAGGAGCGTTCTGTGATTTTTGTTCTCTTATTGAGTGAGTTAGTATCATGCCTTATTTCTCTTTTTATCTTTTGCCAGCTTAGGGAGGTCTGCAGATTGGATCTGAAGTCCCTTTGTGACGTTCCAGTCAGAGAGAAAGCAATAAGACGTTGGTGACAGATTGTCACAGGAAAATTCCCCTACTACCAATGCAGTCTATAGTAACCAAACCATTTTGCCCACTTCCTTTTATGAAGCAAGATTCCCTGTGTAGGCGCCAGCACCTTTCACAGGTACAAGCGCCTATAGGCGCAGTGTGTTTCTAGCAGAGCACAGCGGTTGCCAGCTGCTCTTCTCTGATTCCTTGACAGGGATCTGTTGGCAAAAGTGTTTGCTGTCAAACTGCTCTTAGTACCTAGTGTGTTGAAATGCAAGAACCTTTTGTCTTTTAGAGGAAAAATAACTTAATTAGTACTGTTTGTTATGCAAGCTTAAAGTTACGTGTTCTTCTCTCATTCTTTCATATATTCCGTAGAGATTAAAAACAGCTACATAATCCTAGGTTTGCTGCTTACTTTGTAGTTTTCTATACAATGTTTTTGTAAAAGCAGGAGAGACGAAAAAAGTACTATTTCACTTCTTATAGAAGAAGAAAAGGGGTGCTGGGGCTTGTTTCATTCCTGCTGTTCATTACATAACCAAAAATCAAATATCCAACAAAACTTCATGAGCTGTCGTTTAGGTATTGCAAGTTTTGAAAGAAATTCTGCAAAAGGAAGTACTCAGGCTCTGGTCTCATTTCTTTTAAATCTCTAGTTGTTTCTTAGACTTTTATTTTTGATCACATTGACGATTTTTTACTTTCTGAATAGCTGCCTGTCACTTTGTGATTCTCTTCTACTTTCTTAGAATTCCTCCGGGTAATTTGTTGATCTTTTACCCTGGCGATTTGTAATCTTTTTTTTCTTTTTTTTCCTCCATAAGTGTTGGTTTACATGGAGTCAATTCATCAATAGTGAAAAATTTTAAGAGTTATGAGCATAGCTGCAAGGTACAGATAAGTACTTGGAAAGAAATTAATAATATTGTCCAAAAGCAATCTCCAGTATCTCCTTGTGGCTGTTCACTCATCACTTGAAATAGATGCTTGTGTTGTTTCAGCAGCACAATTCACAAGTTAAGTAGAACCCAAGATAAGAGCTCATGTTCTGCATTTCTGGAGTTGTAGCACAAGTTTTCTAGCTAATTTTTGTATATTTGTAATGCTCAGTAAAGCATGGTAATTAGTAGGCATTATGCAGTATTATGGTGTGGAAAGCACAGAAGTATCTGTTAATCTGTAAATCTGTTTATAAGCTAAGCCATCTCACTCGCATATTTTTGTTTCTTAAGATATTTGGGGATCGGTTCCCAAACCTTTTCCGCTGTGATACTGATGTTTGTGTTGCCTGTGCCAAGAGCACTTGTTTCAGTACTCTGCAGTGAGATTCAGTCTCAAATATCTTTACATGTGTGTGTGTTTGGATTTTTAACTTCTGCCAGTTATGCATGGGAGGAAAATCTAGTCACTGCCTTTACTTTAACGTCCTCTCCAAAAAGTAACAATGGAAGTTAATGATTGTGTTGGGAGGTGTCAAGTACTTGCCCATGCCTTCTCCCTCCTATTGCTGTTTGGTTTGGTTTATTTTCTTGTCTCTATAGCCTAGCTTTACATGTTGTATGTGAATACTGGAAAAATAGCAATGCTTTTGAAATATTTTCTTCAGAGGAAGAAGGCTTCCCGTCCTGGGTTTAGCAGAGTCAAGGGGGGAAAAATGTTGGAGGGATGGGCTTGCATTGGTGCCTGTGCTGCTTTGTGTTGGCCGTTGCAGCAGGAATCCCAAGCGCGGTGTCTGGCCCTCTGCCTGTGTCCCCACCCCCACGAGCCTTCTCCTGTCACGGTCCTCAAGGCCCGAATGCTCTACTCTAGCTTCCCAAAAAGACAGCTCAGGCTTCCATCTGACTTCAGATATCTATTTTTGCTGCATTTGGAAAGCATATTTGGCTCACTGGTGTGAGAATTTTCATCTTAAATGCCACAGAACATGTAAGCTTTTTTTAAAAAAATAAAATATAATTTTCAGTGTTCAAGGCTGATTAATCATTCTTTCAGTCCGGTGTGAAAGTCCTGTCTGCTAGTCTTGTTTTTTCCCTCTCTTTTGGACTATGCCCACTTTATTATGCAGTTTCCTGATGCAGGACAGCGGTCTGGCTGGCATTTCTTGTGGCAGAGCCCGGAACGGGCGAGCAGGCTCTGCAGCCTCAGCCCGGCTGCCGGTGCCCAAGGCGCAGCTCGGGGACGCGGGACGAGGCTAACCGAGGGACTCGCTGCTGCAGGCTGCTGGGCGAGCTAGATGTTCTTAATGCAGCTCCGGTATCTTCAGCTTGCCACTGCAGTAGACAGGATCCTGTCAGGATTTGTCCGACCCACCAACAAGCATTCCTATGTCCTTTTATAAGGCTATTGAGATCCCTGGGGAACTGTGATAGCGTGGGGGATGTGGAGGGCTTGATCTGACATTAAAGAAGTCTTACAGAAGCTCTTACTGTTGTTATCGCATTATTCCTGGTACAGTTTATTTAGCAACAGCAGTAAGACTTTTCTCCAGCAGCTAACAGGTAATGATCCTTCACTCCCCTCAGTTTCTGCGCTGTGACAACAGGGGAAGCCGGGACATGGAGCATTAGCTCGGGAGCAGCTGCACATTCACCAGAGTTTCCTTGCAGTGCTTTCCCTTACAAGGTTTTCTACCCATTCAACAGGAAAAATCATAGCACTTTTTATTTAAAAACAAAACATTAGTTAACCAGTTGCTCACTACAGTAAGCAATACAAGAATGAGCGCTCTTTGATTTTATTTTATTTCATTTTTCTTTTTGGAGCTCATACAAGGCCATTTGATTTATATGATTACACATTTGAACAGCACTAACAAGTCATAATGAAGATGATGGATCTAGAAAAGGGAAAGGAAACCTTGAGTCAAAATTCAGTTCTAGATGAAGTGTGCAAGTCTTAAATCTTTTTGGAACACATTCCCGATGAGGTAGCCTTTCATTTGAAAGACAGGCTTTCCATTTTCCCGCTTTTTCCTTAGAGCCTGGTCCAGGAGAAACACTTGTATGCGGTTGATGTTCTGTTTATGTGTAGTTGAACTAGGCAAGTATATTAAATCTGCTCGGCGATTCAAGAGAGGAATTATCCTCTTCAACTAATATTTTAAGATGGATAAATGTAACTTTGTATACAGCTATTGCTAGATTGATTAAAAAATATATAACCACTTTGGCTTAACTGGGGTGTTTGGCTTACATACAATACTTGGGGGGGAAAAAAAAAAAAGAAACAAATTTAGTCACTGATAAGATGTGTGAGTATGTGAGTCTCACACATACCCATTTTTTCCCCCCCTGCACTTCTCTTCAGTGAATTTAAGAAAGGAGAGAAAAATCATCCTTTTAAGAAAACTTTCTGTCTTTCTGCATCTCTTCCAATGCAGTAGGATATAGATATATTATACATTATGGTCTACATGTCTGAGAGCAGTAGGCTATTTTGAGAATTAAAGCTAATTTTGTTTTCTTAAGAGTTTTACAGTTTTTGAAGCAGACTCTTGCCTGTCTTGACACCCCTTTCCTCGCCTCCCCACAGCCCTTGTTTCTGAAATTGGCTGAATGACTGAGATTGGTTTAATATCTTGTTTGCATTTAAGATAGGCTCTGGGAAGAGAGAGTGAAAACAACTTTAATCTGCCTGGCTTTTCCTGGTTTGTTTGTTTTAATGTATCTCTCCCCACCATTAATCAAGCTATTTAAAAAAAAAAAAAAAAAAAAAAAAAGTCTTTCAGCTTTGATGAATACCTATCAGTTGAGAATGCCATGAAATTAATTTTTTAAACTGTGGTCTTTGGTGAAAGATTTAAATACGACAGTTGGGAGTTTCATTTTGAAAAGATGGAAGCTTGGAGAGTGCGATGGTGGTGTGGGTGGAGGGGGAAGTCTTTGTGCTAAAATAAACAGCAAAGTCTGTTGAAGTGCAAAACTGCCCAACAGAGGAAAAAATAACATCCTGTCTAGAGAAGCCTATTTTAATACGGCTACTATTTTTTCTGTAAGTGTTCATTTAATGTGTTAGGAACTAATGTTTACATATATGTTGTAATTGAACTGTGCACCTTTGAGCTAAATTATGGAATTATACATGCTTCAATTTGAAAAGTTTAGATTTTCAGGCATTTTATCCTTTGTATTAGGCTATTTTATTTTTTTAGTCTCTGGTAGCCTCTAATCTATTTTTGTTTTGGTAATGGATTTACATATAAAGTTGATTTTTCAACTCTGTTACTTGCCAGAGTAATAGTTGTCTTCAAAAACTGTGGCTTTTATAACTTTGTGGCCTATAGTAGCTTGTTGTTGTTCTTTTCTTTTGTATAAGTACTTGAGAAAGAACCAATTTTGGTCATACAGTTCCGGAACAGAGCGTCTTAAAGAATGATGTTTTTAAATACGTTACAGATTTGGTCTAGCTTGACAGCCAGACTTCTGACACCTGGCCAACACCTGCCAATCACTTGTTGGGAGTCTTATTCACATACAAGCAACGACTAGAAGGTCGTTCATCTGCGTAGGGGTTATGACGTTCAAGAGCAGAGAACACTTGAGCTTGATTCACTTACATAATAGGACAGAACGTGGTATTTGTCAGGTCTAGTGAAGTCTTCATTATCTACATAACGATGCTTTAATCATTTTTGCTTACTTATCATTAATTTGTGTTTGCCATTAATGTAATGATGAGCCAAGGATGCAAAAATAATTGGGAAACGCTTCTGTATCTTGGAAGAGGAGATGGTGTGCAGCCCACTTGTGTGGGCTTGGTGGCCCTTTTCAAAGATACAGGAAAATAAAATGGCTACTTGGGAGTTGACTGTTTCAACAGGCATGGAATAGTCCATTGGTAAATGGTTGAATTTGGGGTCTCCTCAGCTCTTCTGCTAAGGATGTTTTGTAAAAGTAAGTAGTAAAGCCTCAGAAAGGGGACTTGAAGTTTAGCCTCCAGCATCCTCCTCAGTGTAGGAGTGAGGGCCATTAGTTAACCAGGTGTAGCCTGTGCCCTGATGAGTATTTAACCTCTAGCGCAGATGTGATGTGTAGCTGTGATGGAAAAGCTAAATGTGTAGTAGTTATTGATATCCCACTGTCCTAGTTTGAGAAGAAAAACATTATTTATGTAAGTGTTTTTGATAGAAAAACAGGGTGAGCAGTTCCGCACCAAATCTGCTCTCCGCTTTTCATCTACTTCAAGATAGGCAGTTATTTCTAGCTAACAAATGTTGTTGAGAAAATTCAGGAAGAGTTTGCCCTTTACCTGTGAAGTGGACCTCCTCTGTGGCTTCTGGTAGGTGGGGGAGTGTCACTTTCAAGAAGCCACCCCTGTCCTTGGTCAGGTAACAAAGCCAAGGGGAGGGCTTTTCAGCCTTGTGTTTGCATGAACTTAAGTGTTTAGGTAGTAGTTGAGCACTGAAGTGAATAGGACAACATGCAGATTTTTAGCATATGGTCAGCAGAAGATAAATTTGACCAGAATTGCAGTATGAGGACACCCTGATCCATCTAACACAATGGCAAAGATGTATATTTCTGTCATTTCAGTAAGGGATTTCCTTTAGGGGAAGATTCCCTTCCCATCAAAATGATGTTTTGATAATATTCTGAAAACAGCTTCGTTTAAACTGTGGAGTTTCAGTTGTGACAATTGAAGACTTCTGTAGGTGTTGACTTAATTGTTTCTGGTTTGGAAAAGAAAAATCTGCGTGGTGCCTCAAAGAGGAAATTTCTGCAACGTTTATTTTTGAATACATTTTTTTTCAAGTGGAATACTTACAAAATGTTTTTTTATTATTAATTTGAATATTAGAAATTTACTATAGAAGAATCTTAATGCCAGATAACAGTATTTTCATAGCATTTTGATAGTATAGAGCATATGTTAATTGGGAAGAGTGGTTGCTGTTTTATCTGAAGCAGATGCAAGCTTGTGAGTCACATCTGAGACATTTTTCTCTTCCATTTTTGGAAGGCTTGGCTTGTAACAGTTTCATATTGGAGACCGTGTTCACCATTGCTGAACAATTTTAGTAAAAGGGACCTTTTACTAAAAGAAGGTCAGCCTTCTATAATTTTTTTCAGTATGCTCTTTCAAATAAATGACTGCAGAAGAATATTTGCTCATTCTCTATTTTAAATGTGAATAAGAGTATTTATTATGGTATCCCTCAAAGCTGATCAAATCAGACCCATTTTCTCCTTACCCATCTGAAGGTTTGTATTACACTTGTAACTCGTGCTAATCAAAATCCATCATTTTAATCCCGCGTGCAGGTTTGTATGCAGTGTAGTTCTCAGTGAACCCCCAACTTGGGTCCCTGCTTCCCTGGGTGGGGAGCAGCTTCATCTGCCTCACGTAGAGAGCAGGAGGTATGTGGAGATGCAGTCCTGAGATCAATCCTTGTATTGCGGATGGAGGCATCTTTAGCCTAGTGCTCATCTATTTTTGTAACCCTTGGCACGACAGTGTTTTTGTTTGGAATATTGCAAATAAATTGCTTGCCTCTACTTGTATTAAGGAGGTGCTCAGGAGGAGTTGAAAGCTTTCTTTGTGAGACATCTTGATGTGGCAGCTCTTAAAGCAGAACTGTTGAACTGTTCTTGAAATATTTGCCCTTGTTGTGCAGTTCTCCAGGGTAAGCACGAGATGAGAGCAAAACTGCGAGAAGCTGCTAGTTACAGTGGAGGAGCTGAGAAGCAGAGGTCTCTCTGGAACAAAATCTTGTGCTGATTGATGTTGAAAGTGGAGGTATTCAGGAAAGTAATGACAGAAATGTTTATGTCCTGAAGGCATCTGTAGCAAAGGCTTTTAATTGGTGCTTTTATGATACAACTATCTCAGTATATGGATAGGAATTCAGGCACTCCTGGAAATGATTATTTTAATAAACCTATATAAGCATATGGTGAAAATAAAAGTATGGTGATAGATAGCAGGTGTTTAGGAACGACTGTGCTTTGTTCTTTGCTGTTCTTTTCTTCAACTCATACCTCGGCTGTGAATTGTGAAGGGGATTTTT
The DNA here is from genome assembly GCF_003342845.1 of Nothoprocta perdicaria. NCBI lineage: Eukaryota > Metazoa > Chordata > Aves > Tinamiformes > Tinamidae > Nothoprocta > Nothoprocta perdicaria. The sequence continues at coordinate 164,465 of NW_020456087.1, read as the reverse complement.
GTTTTTTAAACTGTGTCATATGTCAAGTTAGTAGATTTCTAAGGCGGAATCCAGCACAGATAACGTGACAATGAATATTCACATTTTCTTCAGGAAAAAATGAAGTGACTGTTTTTATACAACACTTTATAAGGAGTTACCAATAAAAGTAGAGTTATGGTAAATGCCAAAAATATTTTTACCTTTTATTCTTGTATCTAGAAGAATGTTAAATCAAGGAGAGAAAGGCTTGTTGGGATTCCTTTCCAGGAAGACAATGCAGAGTGTATTTCCTTAACTACAGGAAAAAAAGTTATAAGACTTAATGGGCATTGTTCAGTGTGAAGCTTTCACTGACAGCTGCAGCATTTTGGAGAGCTCAGCCTTTGGGGACGGATTCACAGAGGCGCTGATGTCTTTGTAGCAAGGTGCTTTGTAGCAAGGGACAGAAAGTCTTTTCTGAACCAGGAGAGCTCCTTTTGCTATGGAGTGCACTGGATTCGCGTCTAAAAGATCAACATTTTAGACAAAAAATAAGATAATAGAAGAGATACTTAAAATCCAAATGTTGAGCCCAGTCTGTAGTTTAAGCCCAGGAGTTTACTTTGAATGAAACTTAGCACTTTGAATTACAGATACATTTTTTTTTTCTGAATTGTACAGCCTTGTAAGCTGGTTAGTAGGAATATTTATTGGTATGATTCATTTTGACTGAAAAATGGAAGCTTAATACCTGTCTTTAGGAAAGAGTGGAATTACTAGGTATTTTAGTCTAACTAAAGGGCAGTAGTCTTCAAGTAATAATGGAAAAAATAATTCAAAATATGTAGGCAAAAAGGCATGACATTTGGCATTGATTTCCTCTAAGTAGATTATGCTAAGAACAATTTTTTTTTTGTAAGTAGACTGTACCATTTATTTTCTTGGATGCATCGGTATTGTTTTGTTTTTACTTGTTTTGTTTTCTTTCCTGCAAAGTGGATGTAAACTTAACATGGAAGATCGTCAGCCAAAAAAATATTACTGTTGGAACTTACCCTATGGAACTCCTCATTTACTATGTCTTGGTTAAATAGAAAATGATTAAACACAAATCTGCGAGTTTGTATCATAACTGGATATGTTGGTAAGATTTTACTTGTACTCTGGAAAACCCTTAAACATAGAAGAGAATGGACATGGGAAAGCTGGAAGTTTATCTGGTATAATAATAGTAATGACAGATGAGCAGTAGTAGCTGGAAACAGTCACAGGTGCCCAGGCCAGTGTTTTATGCCAGGAAAAAATAGATGCTCCGGGTGTGACCTGGGAGAACTAGGTTAAGGTATTACAGTACACAGGATGAGCTTATTGCAATACTCTTCTGCATAAAGTGCCTAAATTTCTTTCATCAGCTGAAAATAGCAGAGTGAAAATGTGCTAGTTGTGAGGTAACCGTAACTACTGGTGTGATGTGGCTGTGAGCAATAAATGTGTGGAATTAAGCTCTCTTCAGCAACAGAAATAAGGGAAGGATTCAGGTACAGGATGTCAGTGCAAATTTAAGCAACTATTCTAAATAGAATATCTAAGTTTCTGGAATGTATTTCCAACATGAAATTGATGAGCAAGGAAATAAATGCCATTAGGTTAGAATCTGGCTGGTTGATGGATACTATGTGTGGCCTGGGGACTTCATTGTGGGAGACTGGCAGGAGCTCCTTGAGTCCTAATGATTCTGTGATGGATAACAAGCTCCTCCCTGCCCCCCTGCATTTTATTTTTAAGCCTTAAGAAGCAGTCTCTGCTTCCAAGGTTGCAGCCGTGTACATTGCCCCACTGTCTCAGAAGGGTAAAAGCCCAAATTCAAAACCAAAAAGAAACAGTTGACACTTGTGCTGAGTGCAGTAATGGAAATGCTGCTGGATTAGTATTTCCAAATTCCTTTCGAGGATTCCTCTTACATACATACACTGTGGAGCAGGAATCTGCCCAACCAAATGTTGAATAAATTTGTGTGAGCAATGAGATGCAGAAGACTGGCTTAGTGTAGTTGGTTTGGGAATAACTTGTGAGGGCAGGTAAATAACTTGTCAAGAAAAGTGCAGGTAGCTCCATCGAGAGAGGTGGTGCTTTAGCAGCTATGGGAGCCAGGTTGTGAGGGGAGGAGAAGTTTGCATTTGCTCAGGCTGCACTCATCGTTGAGACAACTCTTTTCCATCTGTTCTGGGGAGAGAGCTGTGGGACAGACTGTGCAGCCTGGTCAGTTGATCCGTGCTGACAGATGATGAGAGTTACTGGGTGCGATTCTTTGGAATGGATCATTAAATGGTCAAACTAGATGATACAAAATGATACAGAATGAGAAATGACAGTAACTCCGAGTCCTCTTCTGTGGAATGATTTCTTTCAGAAGCAGGAAAGATAGGAGCTGTTCTTGAGCTATTGCCAAAACCCAGAATGGTTTTTGTAGCATCCAAGAATACAGAGTCAGCGGCCTGTTACTGATGGTCATCTGAGCTCCTGTTCCGTAGGAGCACAGTATGGGCACAGGAGAGCATTTTTTTCCACTGGAATGTAAGATAAGGTTTTAAGGCAAATCCCATTAGTGCTTTCCCTTTCCTTCAAGACTGATTTTGAGTCTCTTGGCAGAATCTGTGAAAGGTGCAGTCTTTTAAATCAGAAATCCGTTTTGTCCAGGGTGTTGGGAGAAGCGTTTTTGACTACATTTAAGTCAGAAAACTGTGTCTTCCTGAGCCACCAGGGACTTGATCACAATTGTGTTAGCAAAAAGGTGATACTGGTTACTGACACCTAGAGCATGGTGGCCTTTCTGTGTACAGGTTTATACTCTTCCAGATAGCAGGTTAACACATTGGAAACACTTGTGCTTGAGGCAGCAGCTCTTCATCTTGTTTCTGTATGTGTCTTTCTAAGAATGGGTGATAATATGACTCACTCCATTAAATGGAAATCAATATCTTCCCTTGCTCAGATTCTCTGGCTGTACAAGAGCATCCCTCTGGACAGTGTCAGAAATGCACATCATGAGAGTGAAAGAGTCAACTTAAACCCAGCAATTTGTTTCTAAAAATTCATTAATTTCTAGTTCAAATCAGGGTATAACTCATCTGGCTTCAAAAAAAAAAAAAAAAAAAAAAAAAAAATCAGAAACTGAGAAGTAATGGTTTGGATTGTCTCTGTATGATGACTGGCTTACAACTATAACTTTATTTTCTCAAAACTTGCATAAGTATGTTTGGATATCTGGTGTCATCAAAGGTACATCAAATTGCCTCTTGGAGAGGTGTAGAGTAAGTAGTGACAGCCTTGCATTTATAAAGGTTTTTTTTTAAGCTTGCTACCAAGCTGGTATACCTAGTTTGATCGTAGAGTGACCACATAAAGCTCCTCTACCTCTTGAGAAGCTGGTAGTCTTCCTAAATTTCCTCATCTAGGGGAAGATTACAGAATTAGAACTCTTCTAAGACTTAAGATGCAAAAGGAGGATCTTGGCTGACAGGTTACTAAAGACCACCAAGGATGGCACGTGTCATTGTGTGCTATGCTGGAAACTTGAAATATGGCCATGGGCTTTGGCATGTTTCTGGTCATGATCTCCTTAGCTGAAGAGGACACAGTGGCAGATACTGATCTATGCTGTGGCTGATCATGAGTGGCTTTTGACTTGCCCGTTAATGAGAAAAGTCTCTAGTCCAAGGAAAACAGAAATTACTCCCCAGGCTGGAAACTGCTCCTTTTCTGTTGCAGCACTGCACGTAGATGGCACTAGTAAGAAAGTCTTCATGGTAGTCATTCAGAGGCAAACGTGTCGCTTACAGTATGGGATCCTAGATAAATGTGTGGGGTAGTTTGTGGTGTAAATATTTATTGTCTGTGTTGCAGCAACACCTAGTGGTTCAAACTGAGATCAGGAGCAGACCTGACACATGATCTGTGCTGGAAAAGCTTACACTGAAAATAGGTAAAAGAGAAAGGGTTGAGGGGAGAGCAGGGAAGCGGCCCATCCACAGCATGGGAGAAGTGGAGCCAAGAGGAGAGACTCGAGTCTTCTGAGGATGTCTGGCTTTCTCCTTGTGCAGAACACACTGGTCTGCAACAGCCCCCCCTTGGTACCTTAGTGCCTTTGGAAAATGGACTTCTTGAATATAAGGAAACATATTTGCTTTTAGTCATGGTCAGACATCTGTGATCCCTTTTTGGCTGGCTTTGGGCGAACATCGGAGCCCTGTTGCCTTATGCTGCCCTGTGAAATAGAGAAGTATGATCTTGAACTGGTCTCTATTCATTCAAATGGGCAGTTCATAAGAGAACGTTTTTATTTCCATGGAAAGTTGGAATAGCTATTGGAGATCTTGGGCCATAGGTTTGGCATTTTATTGCTATCTTGATGATATTTTGTTCTCTAAAAGAAAGAAAGAAGAAAAAAGACAAGTGTGAGTAGAGTTTAGTGATGATTTACCTTGCTCAAACATTTGTATCTCATCTTATGCTACACTCAAGGTATATTAAAAAAAAAAAAAAAAAAAAGAGGAAAAATAGGATACAAGTTCAACTCACATTTCCATTCTTCATAGCAAGAATTGTGTGTTAAGTCTGGCACATTCACGTAAGGATAATCTCTGTGGGGAAAAAAAAATGGAATGGTGTTTTCTGTTGAAATAACTCTGTGTGGTTAATACATTAAAAAAAAAAAATTTTAGAAGGTTGGCAGAGCGCCAATGACTTGGTTTATTATTACTAGTAGTATTTTAATAAAAAAGCATCTGAGAAATGACAGAAGTTAAACTACATCGTGGAAGAAAATAGATAACTTTGTTCTGCTTATGTTTCTCATGTCAAGCTTCCTGCTCTCCAATTTGTCAGTGCTTTTCACACTCACTGTTTGCTTTCTGCTGGCCTCAAATTGACAATTGACTGTAGCTCTCCTGTAGCCCTCACCACCACCTTACCCTGTTCACCCCTTTCTTACAGGTCAGCTTTTGCCATGCTGCCTGTTGTGATTTTAGTTATTTTGTTGGACTCTTATTCTCCCGAACCTCTATCTGCCTGCCTGCCTGTCTGTAGAGCTCCTTGGGGCCTGGGCCACCCCTTCGTGGAAGGAGCTGGCACGTTGTGGCTGTTACCATCAACACAAAATAATCTGGCAAGCAAAGAGCAAGACTGAGATGAATAACTATCTGGAAGATATGAACTTTCTGGTGGAAATCCAGATATTTCAGGTCAACACTTAAACTGTAGGAACGTTTTGTGGTTTAAGGACAGGAAGAAGTGCTCATTTTTACTTAATTTAGCTTTAATAACTATATGCTTTCTTCTGGGATGATAATTGAACATGGCATACGTATCTGAGCTCAGTTTCTCTTGTTACTACTTGCTGAATCACTGCCATATGTAATGAAGAAGACTTTATGATAAGGAGAGAAATATATGCAGTGACATATTTAGATACCTTGTTTTTTCAGAAAAAAACCAAAATATTACATAGCATGCTGCGTATTTTTTTCTTTAAGGTGAAAATTGAGTCTTTGTGCACCCCAATGTAAATCCTAAAGACATTTTTCTTTTTTTAGCTTGAAAAAAGTGCAAATCAAACTTGTATATTTTACTACAAACCACTGTTTCACTGACGCTTCGTAAAACTGAAATGCTTAAATTCACTGTGGTGTGTGAACTTGTGAGTAAAGTGTATGCACTGTGGTGTGTATGGACTTGAGTGAAACACCTCCGACTATCCACTGCTGCCATTCGACAGTGGTGCACGGCTGTTGCACTTCTACCATAATTCATATTTAAATTGCATAAGAATGGACACGTATGTGATGTTATGCCTTATTTCAGGAAGGGGGTGGAAAATGTTGTAAGCTGAAGTTAATTTTTTGTTCTACCATCTATATTAAAACCCTATTCTTATATAATCTTTTGCTGTGTATTAAAATTAGGACTTATGTATGAAAGTGTCATTTTTCCATGATTTCTTTTTTCTTTAAAATCTGAATTTAAAATATGAAAAAGATGGCCTAAATTTGGATGAGTACGTGAGGAATAGACAAATTTCTTAATACCACTCTTCCATTTGTATTTGAATTCTATACATTTTAATAGCTCTATTTCTTGCTCTTTCTCTGTCCTACGAAGCATTAATATGTGCCAGTCCTTACAAACGTACTGTTAGGAACAGCATCCATTTTTAATAATAAGGTTGCATTAAACACTTGATTTTGTGAACATTGTCTCCAGATGGGTGTATTACAAAGAAATACAACACACTTTTATTTATAATAAGCTTAATTTTTTAAAAAAAAATGACCAGTAACCAGTTTGTTATTAGTTGGATTTCATAGGCCACTTGTTTCCAGCCTTTGTTTTCCAAAGAACTTGCTGAGATCATTCAAGAGGCTACTCTGCTTCATCTGTTAATGTGGGCTAGAACTGCTACCTTTGGGGAATTGGTGTTGCTGTACCAAAGACTTTTGGGGTTAAATCAAAGGTGGTTATTGCTACTGGCTTTTCAAAGGCAAAATGGAGGTGGTAGAGGTTCCTGCATATAGGAACTCATGGCCAAGAATGCACAGAATTTCATTATGAAGAAGCAGAAACTTTAGTGCAGCAAAAACCACTGGACACTTTTCTTTGTGTTCTCTAGGTGGTGGACACATTGATTTAACTTTATTTCAGTGATGATGCTGTTGGGACTGAAATATGGATGTGATAAGTTGCTTCTGTAATTGATCAAATGTTGAGACTTATTTGAAAAGACTGAAAATGGTACAACACACGCCAAGTCATTTTAAATGAATATTTTAGGTATATTTATCCCAATCTTAGATTGATTTATTGGTGCATTTCTAGCTATTGGTGTTGGGGAAAAAAACAGATTGACATATAAGACCTTAAAGGCTGAAAACTCAACAAGTATAAATATTTTGTAATTTAAAAAAAAAAAAGGAAAAGGAAGGATTGAATTACCAAGTGCTTGGGGACTGCGTCATGAGTTCCATGTCAGCTGGGATTCAGTGCTGGGGCTAATGTAAGTCTGGACAGACCAGAGCAGGCAGTCTGCTCTGTCTTGTGGATGAAAGCTGGACAACTTGGGGCCAGGGATTTGCTCTAAAGCAGGTGGCCTTAGCATGCGCGCGCGCGCGCACACACACACACACACACACACACACACACACACACAAAAATCCTGAAATAAATAATTTTTTTCTTTAGAACCACTAGGAAGGGTTTACTTTGTGTACAGTAATTTTCAGTTTTTCATTGGTGTTGCTGTATGTGGGTAGGTTAAAACATTGTCTTCTGCAAGTTGTTCCAGAACCAAAAGAGAATTTGGAAACTGCTACCTCTGTTTTTCATACAAAGTTCTTAAATATTGTACCATTACAAGTGCACTACCAAGGTAAAACTTCTTTGCTTTCCGAAACATTCATCAAGACAAGTATTTGAATCTTTAGTCTATTAAGTAACTTCAAACCTACAGAATTTTTGTGTGATTGATGTTACAGAGGTGAATAGAGCAGTTATGTTGACTTCAGTAGGATAGTTCCTGCAAGTGAATATTTTAAGGGTTGTTATTCATATAGGGTATGAGTTAGAAAAGCAGCTCAGATGTTATTTTGAGATGAATAGCTGTCAAAGGGAGAGTTTTTGTGGAAAAATAACTTCTGGTGTTGATTTGTCCATCTTTGCCTTTCTTCTGCCTTTTCTCAATCGCTTCTAAGACTGTACTTTTATGAACTGATGTAATTATAGTGCTGCTGTCTCATTTTTTTTTACCTCTTTATCTCTTCAATTATTAGGCACTTCTGGAGTGTCAGAAATAGCTTCAGTGCTTAGAATTTAAGAGCCAAGTCATTGAAGCAGCTATAGTCTGTTTGGGACAGTTGAGTTATTTTTCATTTAAATATAGATACCTCTGTAGGTTACCAAGCTAAAAATCAGTTGTCGGGCTAGGAGTGTATGAGCTGCAACTTGTTTGCTGATATAAATGATGGAAAATTTGGCCTACCAGTACTTTTAGAAATAACTGAAACGCTTGTGTGGAGCTTTAATTGCGAGTTGTGCAGCAGTTCTGGGGGCTGTGGTGAGCCCCACTGAAGAGAGAGGTCAGAACCAAGGGCTTTCCTACATGGTTGGAAGGTAGAGCTGGGACAGCAATGCCCTCTGAGAGGTTCAGAAACAAAAATGGAGTAAATTTAAAGTTTTAACTCTGGTTTCTAAGATGTCTGTTACCGCTGCAGTTCTTTGCATTGATATATCTTTCTTCCTGAGGAATACACACGAGAACCCCTTTTCACTTTTCAGGGAAGAAATGCTACAAGTGATCCGTGAAATGTTGTCTAGTTTTGCATTTGATCATCCTAATGGAATAAAAATGAGCCCAAGTTCAAAACAATTTCAAGAGAGTGCTTGGATTGGAAATGCTCTGCAACATTGTGCAAGAGAGAAACAAACTGAATATATCGGACTAGAATTGGCCATAGGATTTTTTTAAAGTACACTAATAATAGTTAATTTGATTAAAAATCTTCTCCAGATCAGGTGATTATATTTGAGACATACAGCTTAGACTGTAAGAATGGTAAACTGGAAATCATTTACTTCAGCCATCTTCAAATCTGGTACAGAGGAAAAAGTCATAGATCTCCACATATTGTTGTTCTGTAGCTACAGACTTGGACTTACCATTAGGGAGCGTAGAATTCAAATGTGATTGCTGGTTTTGTTAATTTTTCTAATGTATTGGTACGAGAGCATTTCTTTGGGTCCATTCATTATGTCAAGTCTGGCAGCGTTTAGAGGCAAAAACACCTCAGTGTTCCTGGTCTTTTCTTTAGCTTGATACCCTGAGGTAAATTTGCATTTGTCTTGTATGTTATTTTTGAGGTTTTCACTGAACCTAGACTCCTGAAATAGATTTTTAAATTAATCTAATAATTCATAGTCTTCTCAAATATTATGGGAACGTGAAGTAAGATGAAACCTGGGTTGTAAAAGGGGAGTGTGTGTGTGTGTGTGTGTACATACTCATACATGTACCTGTCTGGACCAGGTTATTTTTAAGCTCTCTCTCAATTTAGTTCTTACCTAAAAGGTAATAGCTCTGACTATTTCTGCAATCAAATAACTTCCAACTATGGTATTACATAAGTAACAGGAAAAGAGAAGTGTTCTTTGAAAGATGGTATGTTTTTTTTTTGTTGTTGTTGTTTTAGTGGTTCATGTTTATTATTTACTTGGGATTGTACTGTTTGTGACCGCCTTTGCAAATGGAGCATTTGGTCCATAGTACCTGAGTGCTTGTTAATATTTCTGTGGTAATTAACAAAGGAAGGTGGTAAAACCAAGCATTAGAAAACCATTGTATTCGTAGGTCACTTTGCTACTTCTCAGGTATGCAGGTAAAGCTGTATTCATATTTAAATGATTGAATGTATACAAATGTGTATATAGTTGTAGTATATAACACAAGTATGCTTCTAAAATGATTCTTTCCAACAAAGCATGTTCTGGGACATTTAAAGGACAGATAGCATTAAAATAGCAATGATTAGCAAATTTCATTTCATCTTTTAAGATAACACAAATCTATATTAGATAGTTTCCTGGAAATGTTGTTTAAGGGCCTTTTGTGACTCGGGTTGTAATGATACTTCTAGTTACAGATTTTACTTTGCCAGGACTGAATCTCAAATGTTAGAGCTACCAGCTTATTTCTTGAAGGGCCTGTTCTGAATTCAGAAGAAATCTGAAGCTCTAAATGCAGGTGTAACCTCTACTTTAGGATCACTGCTCTATTACTTTTTTTTCTGATGTACCTTTGATTTAAGCTTATTATAATTAAACAAAAGTGATTCTTCCCTTTCCAAGCATATTTTGGATCTTTGCCATACTGTGAAGTGTTTCTGTCCCTCTGAAATGCATTTTTATGTTGGAAACACTAAATCTATGCAGAATCACTGATTGTTTCCAACAAGTCATCAAGAACTGAATAAATAACTTGAGTTCCAGGTTTAACATAAGTTTTTGAGTTGCTATGTTAGAAGTTATTTTTAGGTTTGATATTGAGAGTAGCTGTTCGCAACATGCAGTAGAAGAAACAACTGTTCTAATTCTGCCTACAAAGCACAACCATCTTGGTTGTCTTGGACTTTATTTAGAGTCTCATTGATACTGATGTTATAGAAATCTATCTTTGTGTTTTCTCCATTGTTGGGTTAACTTTGGAATTCCTTTTTAACAGTAAAGAATTCGATATTTTGAGTATTTCTCTTTTAACAAAACACACTTACTGTAACTTGTTATAGTTTATGGTTGTAATAAAGGTTTAACTACTTTAAAAAAAATACTTTAGAAATACCACAATTACCTTGAATATAAAGTAAGTTCTCCTTCCTGCTTTATTGATTTGTTGGATTTAAAAACTGCTGTGATACAGGAAGGTCTAACCAATCAATATAGCAATATATAAAGCTGTATATAAAGCTAAGCTATATGGCTTAAATAAAGACTTTCTACATGTGCATAACTTATAAAGAGGATACATATGGGGAAAGATCTAGTGACTGTCAAATGAAAACCAGCCAAGTTTCAAGTATTTGAGGTTTTGATTTTGCAGTGGTAATACATTTTATTGAATTAAAAAGCTTCTCTCCCTATGTTTTAGTCCACTCTTTGGTTCTTAGGCTCATTGGTAGCCATCTAGTTCAAGCAGTTGTGACTCTTCGTCTCCCTTGGGTTCCCGTAGGCAAGCAGCGACTGAAATAGGTGTTTCCCATCTTCCCTTTTCTGGATGGTTTGCCACACTTGGCACTTTGGAAAGATCTAGTGAATGTCAAGCGCTGTTAAGTGCTGCTATTTCTGCTCCTCAAATAGTACAGGCACAATATTTCAATCCTTGCAAAATTTTCTTATATATTTCTGGAAAAAAAAAATCAAATCTGAGCCCCTACTATTTCAGCAGTGTATTTCGTTCTTCCTCCTCTTTCTTTACCTTACGTTTTCTGAAAACATCCACTTCATTCTTCTTCCTTGAAGGTCCTCCTTGAGCCCGTTACCACATGTTAGTAGCCTGTTTGCTGGAGTAGCTCTTACAAGTGCAAACGCTTAGATGTAGGCAGATGTATGGTTGAGATGGGACTGGAGCAGAACAGCAGCTGCTTAAAACAACACCAGAAAGACGGGGTTGTGCAAGGGGACTACAGCAAGACTTTTGGGGAGCTAACAGCTGTAACAGATGTTGCTAATTGGAATACACATACAGAACGGGTTAGATATTAGAGGTCTCTGAGTTTTACTGGTATTCTCTATACTGTTACTCGCCATTAGTGGTTTCTGATATAACCCATTTATAAGACGATCCTTGTGGCTTTGTGGCTTTTGTGCAATTTCCTACCTTTTGGCTGCATAACAGGACTGCATTAATTACCTGTTTTAGGCTGTTTTGGAGCATTTTACTAAAGCAGGTAGGGCTGTGAGGAGCACTCACCCTTCCGATCTGTGTTCTCCTCACAAATGTTCCATTCCACCCTCCCATCAAATTCCGGGCCTTAGTCCCTTTAGCACCTTGAGGATACTGAGCTCAGCAGCCGTAGCCCCTCGCTTGCACTTTGGAGGTGATACGTGTGGTCAGGAGCTGATCCTGCCACCCTGGGGCTCGTCAGCAAAGGCAGTGTTTGTGTGCGGGGGCAGACTGGGCCCTGCTGCTGGGCCAGGGCTGCAAAGCAGAGTGCTAAATGAGGGGAGCAAACGCAGACACCGTTTCTGTTCTGACTGAGAAGGGTTTTTCTTTCTTCTATAAGGAAGCTGAGGACAAAGAGCAGGGCAGACTGGAAAATATTTGGCTTCATATATCCGCAGTAGGGGAAAAATAGAAACCTGGATTCTGAGAGGAAGAATCTGAAGCAGCTCGCTTAGTTACTTTTAGAAGGTGACTAGATGTTACAAGGAGGGTTTTTTCTCTTTGGTTTCAGCTTGGAGTTAGCACCCGCTCTTCCTGTGTAGAGGAGTTTTTTTAATGATTTCAGGTTCTCCGGGTGTCTCTTCACAGCACGCTGCCATCACCTTGCCTTTGGCCCTCAAGGCTGAGCAGCCTTCCAAAAATAATTGGGAAAGCCAGAAGCTGTCTCCTCGGCTCAGTGTTTCCCGCTCGCTGTGCGGAGCGGTGCCGCGCTGTTGCGTTTGGGGCCAGCCCTGCATGAGCCTCTCAGGCAGGCGTGATCGGCTGGCTCCCAAAACCCACAGCTCCCGGGAAACGCCTCGCTTGGAGAATAGGCAGAAATGCTTCCCTCTCTTCCAAGAGCTGGTGTGCCATGGGAATTGCAGGGTAGGATAAGCATGTTTGTTTCTGCAAGGCAAAGCAGAGCTGCTCTGCTGCAGGAGGAAAAACATCCTCTATGGTGAAACAATGCGAGTCTGTTTTGAGGACTGTGAAACAGATATCCAATTAGTTAAATCCTGAATTTTCTTGCTGGGTGTGTTTAGGTTTTTATTTGTCCCCACACCTCAGCCATCTCTCCTGTGCTCCAGCCTCCCTAGCTCATGGGAGGCCGGGTTGGAAGGCCTCTTAACTGGCGCTGTCCCACGGGCCTCGTGGCTCCGCTTGGGTGCTTCCGGGCAGCGCTGCCGCTTCCCGGGCGGAGCCTCTGCCTGGCTCAGGGTCTGCGGGAAGCCCTGGCCTTGCACGGGCTTGTGGGTCTCCTGCTTTTCATTTTGCATTATTGGTAGGGAGCTCTTGTCTGTATATACCCATTTAGAGCTGCAGAGTGCAGCAGAGCAAAAATGTAACCCCTGTTTTAATGCTCTTTCTTCCAAAAATGGGAGAACTTTGATAATCTGAAGGAAAGCCCTCTCTATTCTCAGTAGAACTTTTAATCTCAGTGGATAGCTGACATCCATACATCTGTGGAACACTTTCAGAAAGCATGCAGGGCTCCTAACTGATTCTGCTTCAAACACTCCTCGCACTGGAACTCACCTCTGTTCGGGGTTACAGGGTAGGGCTTGAGTGGTTGTGAAGCACCAAAGAGGACTGATGGGTCTACACCCAGAAGCATTTTGTGTTTAGCCACATTGAAATGTTTCTTTGAATAAACCTCTTTAATCTCTTCTCTTCTGTAATAAAGCTATTATACTGGCACTTTGCAAGCAGACCTTTTCTTTTGCTCATTTCTGTCCCTTGGAGAAGGAGCTGTCCTCTGCATACATAGCTGTCTCACCCAAACTCTCCATTATAGAAATGCTCATGCTCTTAATATGTGGGGATTCCGCAGTTCTGAGCAGCAGTCCTATTTCCGGGCAATTCAGACAGTCACTGGCTATAGGGTGAAGGATTCTTGGAATATTTATGTCACTGGTCTGAGATGAAATGAAATCAGTCCTTTTCTACTGCAGATAAATGTGTATTTATTTGTTATTTTTGCATGAGAACTGTGCTTGTCAGTCTTTGCCTCTGGCTGTAGTGCTAAGTGCCATGTGCAGAGGAGACTCTTCCACCTGCCCCAGAGAAGAGCTGCTGAAACCCCTGCTAGATTAAAAATTCCATAATTTAAGATAATCTTCATTATTGTGTTTATTAGTAGTAATTTCTTTTGTACCTTGTAAAATAGAGGCAAAAAAATATTTTAAGAGATGGAGTGGGTTGAAATTGATTTCATAGGTTAAGTAGTTTGGTAAACTAAGGCCTTTAGAGCCACTCAGATTCACAATGCTAGAGAGGAAACTGTGGTGGTATCACAGCTTCCCAGGGAAGCCCTGCAGGCCAGTTAGACCATAAGAAGTTAAAGCCAAAGATATTTCAGGAGAACGTGAACTTCAGTAAAGTTGGAGTTTATAGCCCTTACAAACCGTTATAGCCATTGAAGTGGGGCTTGTCTATCGCGATAGTAAGCATTTGTTGGAAAGATGGAACAGAAACAACGTAGCCACTGTTTATTGAGGACAAGGTTGTTACTGCAGTAGTAACTGCTGCTTCCTGTTATCAGAGGGAAACAGTTTATGAAACATTGTGCAAATAACTTGCGTGTCTAATCTACACTTATAAGCAAAAACCGGGGCGTTGATAAGCACCTGTTACTTACAGCAAGGTAGACTTTGACCCTAACGAAGTCCATGGAGGAGGTCTCTGAAGGCCAAATGCTTTCACAGGCTTCTGTAGCGCTCTTGGAGAAGACCTGCTAGAACATGTCCAGTTCAGCTCTTAACACCCTGGATCAGTTTTATAAGTATGAGCAAAAACATTGCTGTTAAGCTTATAGCAGTAACCAACACAACAACAGAAGTCATTCCCTTTCTTGGGCAAAGCTAAACTTGAATTACTGAGGTTTTATATCAAGTAATGGTGTCCTGCACGAGGAGAAGCAGAAGTCCCAGCTGTATCCACTTATTTGGGAATAAGAGAAGAGCTGCCTTTTGTTCTTGCAAATAAGAGATGAACTTGAGTGTTTTGATTTTTGGGTTTTTTTTTGATATTTTGGTTTTTTTTTTTGCATTTTTGTTTGCTGCTTGTGAATTTTTAAGGTCCCTAGTTATAGAGATTATAGTGGGCCAAAAATCTAGTATACCTTTAAAAAGTTCATACGTAGTGTTTTCGTTTAAATAATGCGTTTAAAAATTTAGAAGTTTGTCATAGCAGTATTTGTTAAGAAATGTTTCACAGCAAATAAGCTATGCTTTAGGACCCTAACTTTATAGTTTTTCTGTTACTTCTGGCATAACAGGTACCGTAGTGAGATTGTGTAATGACTGTGTAAGACTCTAGAGAGACGGAGGCGGGCAAGAAGTGAAAGCCAAAACCTTCAGCGAGTCACTGGCAGAAATGGAAGTGCAATCCAGGTTTTTTTCTATTTTAGGTTCCTAGTGTCTTGAGCTTATCAGAAAACTTATGCAATAAAACAGGAAAACGGAGTTCTCCACTTCTACCCTATCACAGCACCCTGCTCTTTTGTTCTCAATTTCTGGGTCAGCTTTTCTGTAGCCATCTGTTCACTTCCCAAAATAGCTCTGCTTGTCTGTCAGTTTAGAATTTTCTTCGTTATCTGTAATGCATTTTAATTTCCCTTTGAATTAAACTTATTTTAATACTGATTTCTTTTTCAAAATATATTACTTTATCTTCATATAGTTCATAATTTAACACCAACATTGAAGTTTGTAATTATGTCCCTATGTTTTGGGATATTGAATGTTGTAAAGAATTTTTGGTTTTCTCTGTTTTCTGTTCACTTGTTTTTGTATTGCTCTAAGTATTTTGCCCTTCTCTGAAATCAGTGACATAGTAAATCATAACTCTGGTAGTAAACTGAGCTGTTCCACGCACACACAGTCATGCCGTGGGTAAATGCACACCCGTGTGGGGTTCACAGTGATCCAAGACTGCCCCTCTTCTCTTTGCTTGCTGCCTCTGACACTCCCACCCCCAAATGTTTACTTTGACATCTTTGACATTTCCAATTTCTGTAAAATTTGCTTGAGATTGGTCATGAGGTCCAGGAAATATTTGGAAGGAAACTTGAGGTAAGGGGAAGGGGAGATGGACACATGGGATGGAGGGATGGAAGGAGAGCGTTCAAGTCCTCATGCTGTAGGCAGATGTGCCCTTCCTTGTTGAAGAGCTGAAAAGCTGTTGGGGTTAGTGTGTATGCCTGGCGATGAGAGTATTTCTGTCATAACAAGGCTTAAAGCCTTGTGGACAGTTTTAATTTTTCAGTGTTGATACTTTGAAAGCTGCAGCTGCTCTATATTCTTACTCTTTTAAAAAATCTTTAAAGGATCAAAGTGGTCTGAATGAACTAAGATATCACTGTGGCTGTTAGTCATTTAATAGCGATGACATTAGTGATGTACTAGTGACAATAGTGATGATAAAGCCAAGTTGATTGTCTTATTTGGTTAGATGGGCTGTGGCAGTCTGTGCTAGAACAGCTAAGAACAAATTTAGGGCAAAAATATTAAGTATTTCATATGTCAAGATTTCCAACGCAAATGAGAGGAAGGAACAAGAATTCAGTTGCTCTTAAATGTGGTTTCATACATCACTCGTGCGCAGCAATTTCCTGGTGCCCGTGAATCCCCTCTGAACGTTGGCATTAAGACCCAGGGAGCAGCTGTTTGTGGATAAGGATGTTGGAACTGGGAAGCATCGACCGGAATAACTGGTGGGGGACAGGACATCAGGAATGTCCTGCTCTCAGCTCCCTCTGAATGGGAATGTGAGATCATCATACCCGAGAGGCCTGGAGAGTAGTGAGGCCTCTCTCTGCACAGACACCATGGAATCTAGCAAAATTTGAAGAAAGCTTTGCCATTTGCGTGGGACTTAGGAATCTTAAAATATTTGTTTCTAAAAATATTGGGAAAATTAAAAATACTTCTGATATTAGAATAACCCTTAAGTGGTGGAAATTGAAAAGCAGCTTTCTACCCATGGCAGATTATTTTAAATCCTCACCCTGTGGAGTGTTTTGCCCCTTTTTCTCAACCCTCTTGTGCGGTCCGCTGCTAGAAATAAGCACTGTCTGCCTTCGTCACCAGGCTGAGCCCCCATCATAATATTTTTAGCAACCTGCAGACTCTTGAATTGGTTCAGACGCCCGTGTCCTCTGGCACTGTTGCAGCAAGCAAAGGTTTTACTGGGTGCGGAGCGGGGAACCGGGCACAGCTCTGCTGTACGGGCTGCAGCTCTCAGCTGCCTTGGAGTTCATCTGCTACCTGGCTTGCTGCTGTCTAATGCCAAAGTCTGGGGCTTTGTGCAGTTGGATGTTAGGCATTTCCCTGATCACACTGCCAGGCTGTTGGCCCTGTTCTCTGCGTGACACAACAGAGGAGTCGTGTCCTTCCTATCTGGTGGTTTTTGTGTGACACAAGGAGAGGAGAGGGAATGCAGCTGTGTTTGTCCAGCTCCTTACTCCGGAGTGGCTGCCTCCTCTCTTGATTAGACTAAGCTCTGGTTCTAAGCAACGCATGCGTAAAAAGAGCTATGTTTGGTTGTTGAAATCTATCCTATAGGTGAATGAATGGGTGGAAATGGTTCTGCTGGAATAATGTCCATAGGTCCATAATTTTTTCATGTTGAAATATGCAGCTATTAAAGACTTTAGTCAGCATTCTATGACTGACTTGATGTGTGCTCTATTATAAAACCACAATGAAGTGGGTTTTTTAAGCTCTTTTAAAAGATTACGTCCTTTCTACACCCTTTCTATAAAAAAGTTTCTTTATTTACCACATCAGATAAACGCAGCCTGCCGCTAACATATGCTAAAATGTGTTTGATTTTAAATTCAAAGAAAATTGCGTCAGTGATTAAACCAAACTGTAGTTTCTTGTTAATACTCAAACTTCTGATGCATACTTCTGATAGAAGCCAGGTCAAGAGACTAAATTAAAATTATTTTCAGTTGTTATACAGACAGAAGTGGCCACTCCACAGATACAAAAAGATACATGAATTGCATTTAGGCAACCTGATCCTTTCCCAGATTCTTTCATAGTGTTGAATTGATGTATATTTTTTCTCTTCTTTCACTTTTATATCATTCCAACGAAAGCTGCACAAATGCATTAACCAACAAAATGGAAAGAACTTGAATGTTACCTCAGTATAAGTTATTTTTAATGTACTGCAGATACCTTTTGCCTGGTAGTTAGAAGTTTTCTTTAAGAGAAAACGCGTTCTGAGGCAATGATTCTATGAGATCTACCTACTGCACCGTAGGTTTCTTCATTCATAAAACCTGATTAATGGTTCATTGCCATATGCCTAAATTCTCCATGCACTCAACCTTATTCATCTTCCAGGGTATATATAGTGAGATTTCAGTAGGATTTAAGCTAGGAGCAAACGCTGCTTTCCCTGCTTTGCCAGCCAGGAATTGCTCTTTGCCCTGCAGCTTGTGCTGCCGGGAAGAGATTTACCTGGGCACGAGCGCAGCCTCTGAGCCCAGCTGGCTGCCGTGCGCTGGTGTAGATAGCAGCAGAGCTTGTGCAGTGTTGGATTTGCCTGTGTGCGTGACACTGTCCTTGGAATAAAGGCTACAGTAGCAGTGTGCTGCTCTCTGCTTCACGGTTTTTCTTCAGCAGTGGCTTTAGCTATCAGTTAGCATCAGCGAGATGTTATGTAAGAGCCAATACCTAAAATGTGCTTTTTAAGATAGGCTTATTCTTGCAAATCATCGTACTTAGTGAGTTGGAAGAAATATTTGTCCTTGGAATATTGTTGTTGTTTTAAAACATGGTTTGGTGACAAAATCTCTTCTCCCTGTCCCTCCTTCTCCCACTTCAGGGTGTTGTGGATAAGCTTCATCAGAAAATCCACATCAAAATACAGATGATAATGCAATCTGATGCACATCTTTGTTGTTCTCCTTGTTATTTTTGTGGTGCGAAAGCACTCACTGTGGCATGGTTCACAGCAGATTAAGGCAGCTTTGTTCTTTTTGCATTCAAATCTCTTCTGCAATGGGAAGAGCAGGAATGATCTTTCTGCCTTGTGAGATGTTAGAAAATTAAATTATTTTAACACCTTTGTAAGCTGTTATAATAGTGGAATTTAATTTTTTTTTTAAATATTTCCCCGACCGTATCTATGTCTCTTTTCAGAACTGACTGTCTTATAGCCGTGACCATTGGAACTGGTTTGTATGAATTTCAAACCAGTCATGGGTTTTATACCGAAGTGAACGGGGTAATCTTGGGAGTCTGACCAAAAAATATGGTCTCTCTATACTTGTTACACTGGTGTCACATTTACGCAAAATTTTTATGAATTTGAATTCTAATGGCAAAGATGCAAGATTGAGATCTTTGTTTTGTTAGGGCTAATCCTAAACTGTGCTACTAGCTTTCGTTGATGTTGCTTTGCCCTCATGGGGCTCTTTTTCTGTCCTTTGTTGTTATACAAAATAGGGACAGCAGTGAGATGACAACATTTGTAGACTGCAAAAACGTGTTTAAGAGTAGCAGAGACCGTGAGTCACTGAAAAGAGACAAAGCAAGTTAGGTAAGTAATATAATTATGAGAAAATCACATCTCAGTAGCTAAAACAAATGAGAAGAATAATCTAGGCTGCTTATCACATTAGCAATTCTAAATTGATTGCAAGTAATAAGTATGAAAACTTGAGCATGGCTCAAATATCCTGGTAGTTCAAAAAGAATAAAGTAAAAATAGGAGGTTAGGTAAGAGCTACTTTCCCAGCATACTTTAATGCATGAAGGAAGGTTTGTAGGAAAAAAAAGTCACTAATATTTTCACGACTGCAGTTGAATTAGGGTTGTATTGAGCTGAAAGGCACTCCCATTAACTGTTTCCTCAGTAGGTTGATTAAGCAAATTTTAGACTAATGCAATAATTTTTACAAAATTTGCCTTTGAGATCATTGCTCTAAAACACCTGATGGCGTGAGCACAGCAGGTCCCAGAGAGCGAATGGGCCATCCCTTGCGTTTTGCCCTGCGGCCGGGACTTGTGTTCCCCAGAGGGTGCCGAGTGCTGCAAGGCCCAAAGTCAAATGTAAGCACAAAGATGCTCATTTTTATGATCTATATATTAGGTCAGGTAAAGCACTGTATTTTAAGTGGTATGCAAAGCATTTTTAGAACCTAGAATGGTTTGAGATATTTGTTTCAATAAGTTGGTTGAGTGAGTCTACTAAGGTGATGTGCTGTAAAAGTACTAATACTTAGCTTTTTAAGTTGTTGTTAGGTTTCTTGCAGCTTGCCGAGATAAATTGGTCTGTTCCAAGTTTCTAAAGTTTTTCTTTTTTCAGGATTTTTCCAGTTTGAAGAAATGTCAAGAGACGTTGGTTTGCATTTCAGTGTTACGAAAAGCCATTGAGAATGGATATTTGGGAACTAAGCAATCTTTCCAGTGTCAATGGGAAGTACCAATTCTGTGGCAAATGGCCATTGCTTGGCTGCCTAGAGTAGTAGTTCAAGATAAGTCCATGTTAAAATGAACAAAACACTGAGAGAAGGTTAAAACCTGATTTTCTTCGAGCTAGGTTCAGAGGAGGAGGAGCAGACTCTGTTTCAGAAAAACACAGGTTTTGGGGTAAGGCATCCCTCTGTGCACGAGAGGGGTGTCTGACTCGAGCTGCAGGTTTCCCAGCCAGTTGCTTCCTTCTCTGCACAAGAGCAGCAAAGAAAGAACGATGCTCTCCTTATCCCATTAGGAAAATGTTGCCATGGAAGACCTTATGTTGGTACTTGGGTTAGAAGTGAATTAGGTTAAACTCTTGTCAGCATCTTGGGACTAGGTATTTGCAGTGTGTTCCATGATTGGGGCTTCTCTTCCCGTGGTGCCTTAGTAGAACTCGGCTCCAGGAAAGAACTGGGAGCAGTAAAATTGTCACCGCTGACATCAAGAGAGACAGCAGTGAACTAACTAGAAACCCTCTTGAAAATCTAAAATGTTTTAGAACTTGCTCTTTATAGGATCTGATATCAGCATCTGTTCACAGATAGGCGTAGCTGGGTCTCTCTATCTGCTCCGTAGTAGCAGTTCGTATGTTCTGAGAAGCTCTGTGCTACATTGTAGAGCACTGTGAAGAAATATAGATTCTCACAGCTTGTGGTATTTTAAGCATATTGGTGCAAACCTGTTAATAGCTCCCAACTTCTCCAGTAATTTTACTTGAGGAGAAATGTAGGAATTTTGTTTGAGTTATGGTTTGATTGCATTGAGGAGCCTTGGGAAGAAAACAAGAGCCTGATAGCATTTTCTGGGACAGTGTCCTGTGGATGTGACAAGTTTTTCCAAGACTTTCAGGGTACCTTAAATACCTTCATGCTACTGCAAATCTGAGCTAATAAATCCTGTTGTGGTTGAGGTGGCACCATGTAAAGTTGGTTTACACCTCACATGTCTGTCTGGTGTCTGCTCACTTAAGCTTCTGTTGTGGTACTTGGTGAAGTACTTGGCTTCATGAATATTTGCACGGGATTGTGCTACTCCTGCTGTACCCAGGTTGGTGCTAGTGTTTGTTTTAGAGTCGGGGTTCAGGAGGGCTCCTCAGCTCAAACTAAGGCTTCCAAACCTTAGTAAAGCAGCCTGTGCTGCATCTGGGTAAGGAAGAGCTACTGGAAACAGTGCATGAGAGCCTGTCTCAAAACACATGAATCCAGAGTGACTCTATCCAATACTGGCCTGTTACTTTGTGTGGTTGGTAGTAAACAGTGTCAGCTCAGGTGACATGGAGGGTGGTCAAGCTTGGAGTTGGTGCCTTCTGTTTTACAACAGAGTTTTGGATATTCAAGGTGTATCCAGCCTTAAATGATGCAAAGTGACTTTTTTCTTTTTTTTTTTTAACTGTGTAATTTGTGCTAGCTACCTGATTCCTGCTATATGGGGACATGTGAGAAATGAGCAGAAGAAAAGATTAGACACTGAGGCCCTTTGGACTGTGGCTCAGCTCTGAAGGATTTTCTTAGTTTTGGAAGATCTGTGTGCATTTAGCTGTGCAGCAGTGCAGAGGGGTAATGGTACATGCCGTGGTGTGAAATGTGGCCTCCTGGATCATATCACCGCATGATCGTACAGATCTTGAATAAGCCATCTACATTCTGGGGGCAGAGGAGAGGGAGAGGCCACAGGAGGTGTTGGACAGGAGAAACCCAATGTTTGAAGATAAAGTCTTAGGGAAATGGATAGACTTTCATGGAGAAATTGTGTACCTTAATTCAGGTGACAAATAAGGAATAAAATACAGGTTAACACTTAGCATGGGTGCTCATTATATTTAAAGGGGGATCTAGGTGAGATTGATGATGAAGTTGATCGGCATATGGTACAACCAGGAATCCATGCAAGCTGTAAAGTTCTGCCTCTGTAAATGATGCAAAGTGTTCCAGGTGTTAGCCAAGAAACTAAGCAAGTTCTTTTTCCAAACTAAATAAAACACCAAAAAGCTAAGACTGGGGGTAAGTTTTTTTTTATGAACAAAAACTCTCAGGTTTCCCCTAAAAAAATGAGGAAAGCTGAAAAGCAATTGCAAGACTTCTTTGAAAAAGACTGTCCTTTAAAAACATGTGGTTTTTTTGTCATCTGCTGTAAATGGAGCTATTCTAACCCTTGATAGAACTAATAATTTCAGAGGTCTGTAAAAGAGGTGTTATTCTCTAAAGTACTAAACTTTATTCTTTTCATCCCCATCCAAGAGTTTGTTAGTGTTCAGAACCAAGAAAGTGGCTCTTAAATGTGACTATATTTGGGCAGAGAGAAAAAAAAAAAAAAAAAAGAAAAGAAAAAGGCATTTCCAATGAAAATGAATGATTCCAAAAAGCATTTCCTGAAGCTTTTAGTGTTCTTGGCTGAAAAAAAGAAGGATCTTTTTTAATGGGAGGCAAACAGTTATAAGTCATGATGTTTTTCTCCAAGGATTTGAATGCCTTTCATGGCCTGGTGTTTTCCTTTTGAAGTGCTGAGCAGGTAGTGTGATTGAGCCCAAGCTTGCTAGACATGAAATGGATTGATGGAAATTTAGTACAGATTTTCTACCTCAAGGCCACAGAAATACTGTAAATTTAAGTGATAAATCATTTGAAAAAAAAAAAAAAAGGCATCACACATGTAGTGAATAAATGGCTTAAATTGTGGTTAAAAATGTGAGGATTCAGGGGGCGAGGAGGCTCTTAGAGGTTCACAGCCTTCAGAGAGACTCCAACATAAATTTTACAGTATTAGCAACCGAGACGGAGATTTTCTTTGAGTCATCAAGAACAAATCCTCTGTCATTGAATCTGTCCGGGAAGCTGAGGGCCACCTTGTGCAGTTTCCTCGCTGTTCCTGCAGAAAGATTATTTGTGAGGCAGTTATCCCCTCTAGTGCAACATGCGCTAGGAACGCAAGGTACCACCACTTACTGATGTGCCAGGGAAATGCACCGTCGCTCCTGTTGGATGAGGCAAGAGGCTGCTTTGAGGCCTTGGGTGAACTGAAATCAAACTGAGTGCTGTTGACTCGTCCGCTAGGATTGTGTCCCCTGGCCCACGTTAGGCCGGGCCCTGCACAGCCTGCCTGGTTGTTAGTACTTGCTGTGAGAGTGTTGCTTGTTAGCCCAGCAAGCGTTGTCGCCTCATAGTTTTACTCTTGTGTCCATTTTTACTAGAAAGGAAGTATAAAAGGGGAACAAAGAGAGAAGGACACTTGAGAGATTGATAAGAAGCTAATAGGAAAGGAACAGTAATGGAGCAATGTGGGATTGTTTAAATATACTGTTGTTCTATACAAGCTAACTAAGAATCAGCAGCCAGGCAGAGAGGAGGGGATTCACATCTTAGAGACTTGGTGTCCTGCAGCTGAGAGGAGGCAGTTTGGTAATGGCTGGTGCGCTTGTGTGGATGGTTTGGAATTAGCATGCATCCTCTCGCTTGCTTGGATGTTGAAGGAAACAGTATTGGGGAACAAGGGAACAAGAACAACAGATTCTTAGGAAACCAGCTGGCATTGGTTCTGGCACTCACGGGCAATCTATTTTGTTTGCTGGCCACAGCATTTGGAAGCGGCAGGCAGCCGAGTCCGCCTGTTGTGCAGATCCGCGGTGGAGAGGCCGGCGTGCGGACACCTTGGAGCGGGTGTGCGGAGGTTGGCCCCGCGGCGGGGAAGGTGCCGGGGGAGCCCCCAGGGTGCTTGGAGCCGTATGGGGGCCCTCGTGGTGCCAGGTGCCCCAAGTGAAAGCTGAAGACCCATGGTATCCGCTTCAAGCAGCAGCTTCCTTGGGGCAGGTGGGGCGTCGCGTCGGCACTCGGTGCTCACCCGGGGCGAGCAGCGGTTGCTGTTAATGTTGTCAGAGGCGGGTAGGGGAAGCTCAGGATAGCCACCAGTTATCACAGTGCTCAAGTGGATAAAGAGCAAGAGGTGGGGACACTTGGGGAGCATTCCCCCTGCATTCCCGTTCCCACAGCGCGAGCGGCACTGTGCCCTGCTCCGGGCAGGACGTCTGTCCTCCTGTGCCCGGCAGCTGCTGCTCTTCACGGAGACTCCAGCCTTGTCGTCGCCTCGATGCCCTTTGGCTAGTTCGGTGTACTTGGGAATAGCTGCAGTTCCCGGGCACCTGCGCGGGTATTTTAAAGCAGTCATCACAGTGTTATTATTGATATTTTTTTCTAATTGAGTATAGCAGTGTACAAGAGAAATGAGCCCGCATGTGTGAGTGGGGTTCATGTGCTAAGAGCAGTAGTAAAGTGAGAGAATTTGGGCTTTTGGGTTCAAATCATGTGATGTGTCTGTTTATAGAAAGTGAAGGAAAAGAAAGCACATTAATACTCTTAAACTTTTTAAAATTAACTGTATGACAGTTTTTCAATTATTATAGTCAATCTAGCTATTTTATATTCATCTTATTAATTATAAGCCCTTTCAATAGCTCCATCCTCCAAATTGTTTGCTTTGGCTATTGCTTGTATTAAACATCCATCCTGACCCATGAACAATCATAAGCTCAGGCATTAAACACATGCAACTCAGTGTTTCTGAATAGGTACAGAATAGTGAGCGGTATGTTATTAAATATTGTACTCTAAGCTTACTGATATCTTTGCATGTGTAAGCATCCAGTGTTGAGTTTGAGATTTTCTGTAGCCACAGAAAGTTTAGAAGTATGAAAGATAATGGCTGGAAACAGATTATTCCCGTGTTATCTGTGATATTTTTTTATCGCATTCTACTGAAATAATTTAGCTGCCATCAGCCAAAACCTCATTTAAAAATCAGGATGTTTATATGCATTAGAGTTGACACCAAATAAAAGTTATTACTTAACAAAACTGCATTCTGTTCTTAAATTTCCACCTCTTTTGTTTCTCTGTTTTTTTGTTTTGTTTTAATTTTATTTTTATTTTTTTAGTGAGTGACAGTTGCTTCAGGAACCTTGCCGAGGATCGTAGTGGGATTAACCTTAAAGATCTGGTCCAGGACCCTTCTTTGTGAGTATCTGGCTCTTTTTGCTAAGTAAAGAAAAACTTCTCCATGATGTCCTTGTGAGTAGCTTTGTAATTGCATAAAGATTTAGTATGATGAAATGTACTTAGTGCTTTAGTGGCAGTGTGCTTGCCAGTACGCTATATTGTTTGCTAATACAGACAGATATGATTAAAACCATGTTGTTCTGCCTGCTTCTGTTCACGAA
Source organism: Nothoprocta perdicaria (assembly GCF_003342845.1). NCBI lineage: Eukaryota > Metazoa > Chordata > Aves > Tinamiformes > Tinamidae > Nothoprocta > Nothoprocta perdicaria. The sequence continues at coordinate 139,360 of NW_020456087.1, read as the reverse complement.
CTGACCCCAATGAGTACATGTAGTGAAAGGTGGTTTATGTCAGTACAAGAGCAGTCATTAGGGGTAATGGATTCTGCACGCTACTATTTCTGTGGAAGAACTATGCAAAATGTCACCTCTCCTTGTTTAAGGTGCATTGCACATACACTAGGGGATTAAATTTAGTAAATTGAGTTATTCCATAGGTCATTATAATTTAGGATCTTTTTGCTCAAGAGCTGTTTTTATACAGCTGATATTTTTAAACATTTCTATCAGTAGTGTATGTGTTAATTCAAGTGTAGAGCAAATGATCTAATTTTCTATATCATGGCAAATCTGATGGTCTTCCATTTCAGGGCTTGTTTTGTACAGAAGCTCAGTATTTAAAAAAATCTTCTGAGCTCTGAGGCAATTTTGAAATTGTATTCAGCTTGGGTTGATGTTCTCTGGGGTGCTTTCCCACTTTTTTTTCTTCAGTTAACTCTAGTACTGGTACAAAATGGTTTTGCTAGCATTGAGAAGCAAGCAAATGTAGCACTTGTTGTGGAAAGAGTGGGGCAAGAGGGGAAATAAGCCCTTCTGTAACAAGAGTGGTTGCACATCCCACAGCGAGTCTGAGCGAGGAGCCTTTCTGATAGTGGGGCACACATTTCAGTAGTGGCTGGGGAGTAGCAGAAAGTACAATATGCAGGTAAGTATAATCCACACCCGAGATCCACAAGACAAATGCAGTAGCTAATATTTCAGTAATGACTAACTTGAAGTTACCTTAAAGTGTACAAATTGAGACTATTTCAAAGAACTCGAAATATGCTGCTTTCAGCTGTTAGTTTGTTCCCACACTGTGTGCAGTGAATACTGTTGATAAATCAGAAATGGGGTGTTGATCACTTCTGGAGGTTACTTTCAGAAAGGATGACTTACATTTGCTGTAGAATGATTTTCCTTGCTATTGACGTGAAGTTGTGAAAACTTCTAGTTTCTTCCCATATCATAATTTATGTGAAGAAGATTATAATCTGTTCATGTAATCTACAGAAGTTAAATGGGTTTCTGTTGCTTGTTGCTGTAGCTGTTACTTTTCAGGGACTGCTCGTGACGTGTCTGCTATATGACATATTATAAGGCAAGAAAAGTCTGGTTCTTTTGGTCTCATGATAGGAAATCATACGCTTTTTATATCTTCCTAAATTGATTTGCTTGGAAATATGGAACTGAGTGTGTATTAGAAGTTACACAGAAATACTGGGGGGGGGATGGAAAAAAGAAAGAAAAAAAGTAGTTGTGTGTGGGAGCCTTGAATAAGTCGTGAGCCAACATGAAGAGCTATGTTGTTCAGCTCCGCTTTTTGTTATTGGCTCTCCTGCTGTTGTGGTTTTCCAAATCCCTTGCAATACAAGACAAATGCAACAGGACAGTATGAGGCTGAAAACTGATGGTGTTGGTCAAGGAAATGTTTTAATCATTTCAGGGGGGAAAAGAGTAAAATTTTTGATATTACTTATTTTTTCAAGGTACTCACCTCTAAGGTTACCTGAAAGAGCAGAATAACACTCGATTTGTCCTCTTTCTGGTTTAATATTCACAGCTTAGAATTTTTTTGGTGCTCATTTGCTCTCTAAACAAACTTTCTGGAGGGAATCTGGTATTAGGTATCAATGTCATTTTACATAAAACTTCTGGTGCTTTCTCTGTGTGTGGCTCTCACTCTAAAGATACTCAATGCGTTCTAATGTCTGACACTCATCAAATAGTTTAACAAAGACAATTCGAGAATTTTTAGGCTAATTAGCATGTAAATATGTAATCAATGTATACTTTTAACCTTGGTTTACATTTTCAGCAATAGATGGTTTAAAAGGTAGAAGTGTAATATAGTAAAGGGTAGCATCAATTTTTTTGGGTAATGGAACTATATGCTATATCCTCTGAAATGCATTTTGAATATTGTCCATCTCTTGTGAAGCTTAGTTTCTTGCTTACAGTTCCCGAGCCCGTTTGGAGTCTCTATGTTACCTGTCACTCGTATCTCCACTGTAGACAGAATTTCTCTTTCTTTCTTGCAGAAAGCAATGCTTGTTTTGCAAGGTTGACATCAGCGCTGTAGGGTATTATGTCTTTTTTATCAGGTGTGCTCCATTATCAGGCAATGGAGGTTGGTTTTAGTACCTTTGTTTTGCAGAAAAGTTCTCTTGTACAAGCTGTTAGAAATTCAAATGAAATTGGAATTCTGTTTGTCTCTGAAAGCTCTGATAGAGGAAGTCTTCTTGTCACTGCCTTGTTATATTATACAACCTGAGGTCAAGAAGGTAGATGCTTTTTCTGGGAAATAGTTGGAAGACCTTTACAAACTGTCGCTCAGGGACTGAAAGTCAGTCTTCTGAAGGTGATGAAAGAATTTTGAGAAGTCTTTTTCCTGAAGACAAAAGCTACGCTGTAGATTTGAAAATCTCATAGATACAATACTAATGTGGATGTAAAAGCCTTCATATGAAGGAAGCTAGTGAAATCTAGCAGTTTTTGAATATAAGAGAAATGATCTTAGATGATCCATTTTGGATTTTGCTCATCGTTTGGAAGTCACTAGTATATTCTTCCTTGGTAAAGATTATAAAACCTGTGCTATAGTAATAACTAATTGAAAAAGTCAAGCCATAGTGTCTCATTAGAGGTCATAGCTTAAGCCTCCATAAACTGTGTAACTTTTGTGCAGCTTTTGTAGTTTTCCAGTGTCAGGTACAATATGTGGATGCCATGGGCATATATATAAACATTTATATAGATATAAATATATGTATAATTTCCCCTCGTTGTTGGTCTCAAGTCAGAGCTGAGAGGAAATATTTTTCTCCAATTCTGCCCACTGATGTCTTATTTTGTTGCGCCACTCTAGTGGGAGTTTCTACCCATTTTTTTCCCATTCTCATATGGATTAGCACATGTTTGCTTGAATGGGCATGTCTTACAAAACTGTTCCCCTCGCTCTCTGCTTATGCTGCAGTGATCTTCAGGAGGACTCTCAGCATTACGGTAGTGCAAAGTTTGCTTGTGTGCAAAGGCAGCCCATGACATGAGGAACAGAAGTGCAGGCTATTTTTAGTACGGCATCTGATGGAAAAGTTGTATGTGGCAAACTTCCAGAGATCCGGCACCTTCCTAAAGTAATTGATAATGATGAGCCAGATCTATTAAGCACTTCTTAAAGTTGTTATAAATACAGTTGGCCTCTTGCCGTCTAGATGGATTTGTGATTTGTAGAATGAGTGAGAGAAACCATTATCTCCTTTGACTGCAGGCAGAGTTTGCAACTGCTTGCCAAAATTGTCATGTACCCAACAAGATCATCTTTTTGCTCAAAAGACTGAGTCTACCCCATTCCTTGCTAAACTGTTCTATTTATTGAAGTTATTATTTATTTAATTTGTATGTGTTAATCCCAGTCTGAATTTGTCTAACCACTGAAGTACTGTTTGTGCTGGTTTATTAAACCTGGGACATATTTGCATAGTGTGTTAAATAACTTCCAAAAGAGGCTAAATAGGGACCATAAGATTAAGCAGAGACTTGAAATAGATTCCATAGGAGACATTAAATAGACTAGAACTTTTCAGTATAAGAAGAGAAAGCTTGTGGTAGAGGTGGAGGTATACAAATTGATTATCATGGGGGGGAAAAAAGACAAAAAGAGACAATTACACATTTTTCACTGTTCGGAAACTGTGACAGGAGAAAAAAAAATCAGGCTTAAAATGATTAAAGGTACATACTTATTGAAGTGTAGCAGAACTGAATATTGCATAACTGATATAAGATCCTGTGGAATTGTCAGGTATAAATAATCGATAGAAGAAAGGGTTGAGATTGATGGACCAACCATCCATAGAGGTCTGGCTCTTCTGTGTGATGATCTTCTTGCAGCTTCTAGCTCGTAAGCTCCTAAACCGAAGGTACTGAGGCAGGCAGTGTGACCAGAGGACAACCCAGGCTCTGTTGTGAATTTATTCACTGGTGTTTGTTGCTTCTCAACATCAGAAAAAAATGTATTGAGCTGTAGGGACCTTTGGGCTAAGCTGGTGTGGCAGTTCCTCTATTCGTTTTGCAGGAATAGTGATTTCATGAATAATGGAGCACATGTTCTCTTGGAACATTTTTCCACAGGGTCAGTGAAGATTTGTCCTTGAAAGTAGAGCAGGCTTCCCTGACACGGCCGAATTTGAATTTGGTAGTCCTAGTAATGGGAGCACAAAAGCTGTTCAGCAAAGGACTTGTAATAAATTATTACACAGAAGAATCTTTCCTCTAATCTCCCTCTTAAAAATGACTAAATGCTCTTCTGAAGCCTTCTTCCAGAAATCAATCCTGAGCTGACCCCCAGACATGAGACTCCTTGTAGGAGACAGAATGAATTTTGTCAAAGCTATAAATAATCGAAAGAGTCTCTTAATTAGGGAAGGCTTCTATGTAATTTGCCTATGTATTTGCAGTATAGATTAAGCTGTCGGAGGAAATGGATGTTCTAGTACAGAGAAGCTGTAATAGAGACCCTAGCTGCGATGTGTGCCCTGCTGCACCTCGCTGGGCTGCGCCGCGGGAGGGGGACCAGGGCGGCCCAGCGGCGGCCCCGGCACTGAGATGCAGCCGAGGCTGCGGCCTGGAGACGTGTTGAGGTTTCGCACAGCACTACGTGCTCTGTTTACATTGCAAGGCACTGAAGCAGGAAGAGCTGTGCTGCGTGTATGCTGTGGGGCTCCGCATAGTATCTTTAGGGTTGCTCATCCTGTACAACGTCAATATATACAGACACTGATTGAAAAGAGAAGTACGATGACCCCCATGTATTGCTTTCAGGTGCCCTTTTCTTGCTTTCGATGTCTGCAACTTGAATTTCACCATGGATTCTTCTTTACTTGCAGTTCTTCCCTTTTTCCATGCTAACGAGAACAGCATAAGAGCATAACCACAACATAAGTGTATTTTCTAGGGCTGACAACCTTGAAGTTAAACTTGACACATCAAGGATTCAAAAATTACCTGAAGTCATTTTCTGCAGACAGGCATTTCAAAGAACCACAGTTATACTGCAACATTAAATGCTTTCCTTTAAACTCTTAATAATTCTATTTTAAGCTTTTTGCTCTTTCTTTAGTTACCGCAGATTTCTTCATACCTCCAATTTCATCCTCTTTATTTCTGGACTGAATATGTATGAAATCACAAATTGAATTTTCTTTTGGTGGTTGGATTTTGGATATGAGAACATTTTAATAAATGATCTTTTGGGTTTGAATCAAACTGTTCCCACGAAATTTAATCTTCATGAGATTTTTGAGGTGAATGTCATAGAACATACAGGATACTCTAGTGCGTCATTTGACTGACACGATTAAATTATATATTTAAAGAATACATACACTGAGAGGTCTTTTACTGCCATTATACCGTTTCACTATTTTTCACTTTCGCATTTTTTTCTTGTCATTAAGATACTGTACAATAAATATCCTGTAAATATGTGGAGCTATTCAATAAGAGAAATGTTAAGCACAAGAATAAATAATAGGGAGAATGCATCACAAAACCTAGAATATTTCTTTTGTGTTCTAGCAAAGCTCTAAATAACAAATCTTTTTTTAAAAAATAGATATAATAGCTTTTTTTTGTTTGTTTTTAAGAGATGCTTCCAAAGTGCTTAAAACATGCTTTAAAAGTAAAGGTGTCTGTCATGGAGTTTTTTCTCTGCCCACTTAACAAACTTTTCTGTTAGAGCCTTAGAGAGGCACTCACTATGCTCTTAATAGTCCTGGAAAAAAAACTAGTATGCAATTGTATTTTCATATGCAGATAGAGAGAATGAAGGAGAATGCAATTTAAAGATTTTTATCCATCTCAATCTCAAATAACAATACTGTAGCTGATTAGAAGTTTACTTTCATCCAAACTCAGATGAATTTCAGGGCAAAATGAAAGCCCTCAGAAGTGTCATCCTGTAATATTTTCTTTCTGTTCCAGAGTACAAAACCTTAAGAAAATTGCAAGTAAAAATCTACTTGTTTTTGCTTTTCCATCATAAACATTAAAGAAAACAAGCGTTTTTTTAATTAAGAAAAGGCATAGTGGGGAAGTAAAGTTCAAAACAAAGCAGTGTGCACAAAATAAGCAGCTAACCTCTAGAAAATGTTCATCCCCACAGTGGCAACTATCCAACACCACCTACTCATGCATTCAGAGATGGAGCATCGTGTATTTTATGGATATCAGCAATTGCAAATTTTCTTCTTCAGACTGAAAATAATAGTCCACCCCAAATCATATAAAATGGAAGCTGAAATTACTTTTTAGCTATATTTATACCCTATCTTGTAATATCATTTTTTAAATCTTATAAGAAAATTAATTGTATGCTGTTCAGTACTCTATGGATATAAATGGCTTTAAAATACCTTGTCTGGGTCATTCAGCAATGAATCTCTGCTGAAAATCAAGAATCTCCCAGCAAGGTACAAAGGAGAATAGTTGGTGCATCCTGTTGTTCGTCCTGCCGGCCTAGGCGTGAGAGGTGTCTGCCGTGAGGGAGAAGAAGCAACGCTTTTGGCAGACTGATTCTTATTGTTCATCATAGGCTGTGTAGCCTTTTTTCAGAAGTCTGCAACATTCAAAATGCATCCTCAAGGAATGAATTTGGGACCAAAAGGTATGTTAGATGAAAGTCATATTCATGGTCATATAGATGTAGCTGTATGCATATGCTACACTATTTTTTTTAAATATAGACCTCAATAGTATAGGAAGTATTCAAGATTGGGGGGTTTCACATTGCTCTATATTTTAAAAGCTAATATGAAGACATTTACACAGATTGCCCAATTCTGCATTGTGGAAAAAAAATGTGAAGTATGTTTTCAGAAAGATCAACCCTATGATCTTTCCCTTCTCTCTCTCTTTTTTTGGTAATAGCGAGAAGTATTTTTACTTCTTTGCTTTCATGGCAGGGCAGAACACGTTGGAGATATTTACGTGAAGCCAATGAAGACCATCTTGAGTGTTTTTTGTGTTTTAAGCCCTGGTAGAAGACAATATGAGCTAACGTACGTGCGCACAAATGCCGGGGTTAGGTTAGTGAGAGTGCGCCAAGCATTTTTCCCCTCTTTGCCTCCGTTCAGGGTCCCGCTCGCGGCCTGTGCCGCCCCGCGCGTGGCTGGGCCTGCAGCCTGCGCCCCGGCCTCGCGCGCTCGGGCTCCTTGGGCTGGGCAGCCAGAGCGCTGCTGAGCTCCCCAAAAGCCCCGTGGGGCTTGCTGCAGAGCCCTGGCACGCTCAAGAGCGCTGGTACGGCATAAAGCTGTCTTTGCATCTAAACCTTTCCAGTCACTGGCTTTATTACCTTTGATGTAATGCTCTTATTTTGGTTGTGTAAATAAAGGAACAACCTTTATGCGAACCGTGCTGTGACTGCCGCGTATCCAGATACGCGTGAGCTATTTTTAAAGCGGTGATAGTAGCTGCGTGAATGCAGCAGCAGAGCCCGGTGCAGTCTGAATGAGCAGCCAGCTTCTCGGGGAGGTTTTGTTCTGCCTTCAGTGTCCAAGCTTCTCACTAGCCTGCCAGCTTGGCTCAGGCCTGGCCGAGTTGGCAAGCTAATGAAAAGGCCTGGTGAGTAACAGGACAGACCACTGACATCTTGATGGTCGGGAGAACCTACCGTTCCAGAAGGAAGCTCCTTCCAGAAGGGCTGCCCTTTCCTTCAGGGCATCCCTTGATTGTCCTTTCTCCATGTGGAGAAATGCAACCGCTCTGCGGTTTGCAAAGAACAAGCTAAAGGAGATGCTTCAGAAAACAAAGTTTGTTTATAAAGCTAATATTTCAGATTAGTTTCAGGTTTATTCAGATTTGAAAATATGCTTACTTACTACTTTATTAAAATTAAGGTCTGTGAACGTTACAGGTAGAGTGTAGACTTCTGAATCATCAAGTCTGAATTTAGAAATCATAAATTATGTATTTTTCCTTTGTCCTTAAATTCTGTGTGGAAAAAATACTTTGTAGTCATGTTTGAATTGTAACTCTGTCTGCATATGCCTGCCTCAGCTTCATGAATTAGTTCCTCTTAATTTCTGTCTGTAAATAAGGGCGCTGAGGAACCTGAAGAGCTACTGTAAACATTTTGAGTGAAAATCTCCTTCTGAAAGTCAAAGGGTGATTTCTGTGTGTTTTCAGTGCTGCTGGTGATTAAGGGAGAAAACCTGAATTGATAGCTTAAATCTTAAATTTAATCCATCAGTGGCAGCAAACAAGGTTGAATATACCAAGCAAAACCCAGCAGGCCCTGAGCCCATGAGGAGAAGCAAAGATGAGCTAAGCCATAGGAATAAACCTTTGAACATGAAATTAAGCTGGACATAAGACAAAAATGAAAAAAATAATACCTAATTTTGCACTGGTGTTCTTGAAAACCTTTCATAAAGGAACTTATAAAATATTTATGATGCACAATTGTGTTGGTTTTAATGGAATTGCATGTTTTGTGGATAGACTTCTAGAGTACCTTGTTAATACTTGATTTATTTTTGTTAAGTGGGTATGATCAAGGGTAGAGGAGCTCCAGGCTGGCTGGCCTGGCCTGGCTGTGCTTAGCCCAGCGTTGCTTTCCCTCGGGCTGTGGTTTGTGACCTGCGGCTCGAGGCTGCTCTAACCGCGGCACAGGGCTGGCAAAGCCCCTTCTGGACCTAGCCAGAGCCCAAAGCCTTTCTTCTCAATGCATTTAATAGCTTAATTGTTAATAAAACCTCTGAGAATCTTACAAAAATAGGTAATAAAGAACAAAAGTAGCAAACTTGCATTATGATGAATTGTTTAAGTTTTAGCCTTTAGTTGTTGTTCAGGAGACTGCTGATGTTTTTACTTTCAAGAATTTCAGCGCAAAACTGCGGCATGGACTGAACTGCTCTTTTCCAGAGAGCTCTCCGATGCTATGCAAGCTTCCCACAGTGTGCCTGCATCAGAGCTAGGTTTTTTACGGCTAGGTTTAAAAAGGGAACAGACTGGAAAAAAATTGAGTGGGCTAGAAATATTTTATTTCATGTTTGTGCTCATGCATGTTTTAGCTCAGTTAGAACTGTGCTGAGTGAAACTAAAATGTGCTGTATGGAACAGTGGGGAAAACTGAATTGTCCAGCTTCAGAAGATGACGGTATGAAATGCTTGTAGGTAGGGAGCAGGGGAAAAATGTGAAGCTTTCTGTTTGAAATGGGTTTTGGGTGAGAGTGACTGGAACCACAGTGACAGTGATGGGAATCATCTGATGTTTTGCTTGTATTTTTCCCTTCATCTCTTCCCCTCAGCAGGGCATGCCCACGTTGCCTATTCCATCCCTGTTTCGTGGATCTCCTTGTGGGAGCTCCCTGTGAGCCCCTGACAACTGAAGAGCCATCTCTTTGCTGGAGCTTTGACATGTACTGTGTTTTTGGCCTAACTTGGTTTTCATGACCTAAGTCTTCCCTGGCCAGATATCCTGTTAAGATTGTCAGCAAAAAATCACTAGTTAGCTCTTAAGTTACACTGGGTGTGTAGGTGGGGCAAGTTGTTTGCACAGGTTTTAATGATCTTGAAACTCACATTATACCTCTACTTTATCTTTCATAGATTAATAACTGGTTGAAAGATCATCATCTTATGAGTAGCGATATTTTTGTTATTCCTTCTGAATCATCTAGTTTCTTTATCTTTTTATTCTCATACACAGTTCATTTTAAAGTCAATACTTACTTTTATCTACTTGCTGTGCTCTCAATGTAAACTCAACGTTGAATTTTAAAATCCATGTGCAGAGTTTCTGTCTAAATGATACGTACAGATGCACTGGATGCATTGTGCTCCCTTCTGGAGAATTGGCTCCTGTGGAAAGAAGGAGCAGCTCAAATGTGAGTTAAAGCAAAAGATGTGATATAAATAACCATGGAGTCCACGTTCTTAGCTACGATGTAATCAGCTTTGACTTTCTCTTGCTTACAAACTCTACCGGCTTCTAACACAAATACATTTTACTTATTCATTGTAAGTAGTTTTGAATTTGTTAGAGATGGATTTTGGACAAATTATTATCTACGACCAGCTTACAGAGAGTAAAAGAATTGTGAGAGGATACTTTGGCTGAATGTTTGCTTTTCCATGGTTAAGATGAAGGAAGGTATTCTGTTTGCGTTAAAGCCCTGGGAATCTAAGGTCCGCTTCGTGCGAAGCCTTTTAGACCTGTAGTGTAATTATGGTGTGGTTCATGCAGACGGGGAGGTCTGCGCTGCTGATGGCTCCGGTCAGCCTGGGGATTCCTGCTGCGCTGCCGAAGCGCCCGCCCGCTGCGCCTCACGGGGCGGGGGGAGGATGGCACCGAGATGTTTTACATGAAAATATAGCTGACAATACTGTTCGTGTTAAGATAGCACTAAGGTAGAATATACTCATGGTATTCTGTTCTCCACAGAAAAGAGAAAAAAAAAAATGGAAATTTCTGTTTGTGGATGGTCTTTGGTCCATCTCCATTCTAAACCAATCTTGGAGTTTTTTAGATGGAAGAGCGATGGAAGAGAACGTATTTTTATGGAACATAAAAGGAAAGTCCATACTTCCTTACATGAAAAGTTCAAAAACTGTTATGAGTAGGAGCCAGACTTCTTGCTCCCCATGGAGCGCTGCAACCACTGGCAGTTTTTTTCCCTGCTTTTTTTACCATTCTACCCGTGACTTGGTTCCTTCAGCCTGTGCTCCCTATTACTGTGCTGTGTGTTCAAGTTTAGCTTCTCGTCTCGTGCTCTCTTCAGTGTGCTGAAACAACTTCAGTCTTATGTGAAGTGAAAATAATCACACCTTTATTTTCATAATCTTTTTGGTGTATTATCTTTTTTCTTTTTTGATGTCCTGTGTGTGAAAGACTTGACATTCTCCTGATTTCTGTCAAGTGTTATAATGGGCCTTCTAACTTTATGCTTCTAGTATACTGCTAATTTTATAATATTAAAGATGAGAAAGGAGCTTACATCTGAAAGGCATATTCAATTCTCAAACTTCAAATTTCAACAAAAATTGAAAATTTTCAATTTTTTTGAACTTCAAGTTTTTGGAGAGGGAACAACTAAAAATTGTGAATGGCACCCAGAAATAATCAGATCCATTGCAGAGATTGGGATAGGTGGGATCTGCAAAAGATAGAGCCCCAGACAGGGATTGTAAAGGACTGAAATAAGGGCAGGCTCCTGTTAGTCTGGAACGTGGGTTTTGAAGGCCCTGGATGTATAGGGATGTAACACAAAGCACTGAGTTTCCTGGCTCCTGGAAGGCTGGATCCTGGCGATGCTAGGAAGGAACGCGTGCAGATGCAACAAAACCCTTCCCTGGAAAAGTCACTAAGCAAAGTGACCTCGCTTCTGTACATTGATTGGGAGTGATAGCAGGGAAGGTAATTTTTTTCTTCTTGTACCCCTATGAGAATTCGTGAGTGTAAATGAGGAGAGGATATAACCTGCAGCACCTTAATGGTGCTGATGAAATGATGAAACCTGAAAAGGAAACAGGTCGATTTGACTTTCAAATCCCCAAGGGAGTTTGGAGAGCAAGAGAGCAAACTTTTATGTGTAGTTATAATCTGAACAATTGCGAGCTTGGACTTGCCAAGGAACAAACGTTAAATCTAGAATTTTCTGGATACGTACCTACACAGATGGACTTTTTTTAATAGTCAATCTTCGGAGTGAAGAAGCTCTTTGTTTTTGGAGCTACGGGGCTCAGAGGACGGGTAAACGCCTGCAGATGCCATCAGTCACGTTGGCAGAAGGGCTTCTGGCTGAAGCAGAAGCTCAGCAGCAAGTTTATGCTCTGGTTTCTTTAACGTGACCTCTTTTTCTCTTTGTATTCTGTACATATGCATCTATTGAACACGGCCGCTGCTCTGCAGCTCCCGGTTGCCCCTCGCTGTCCCGTTCGTGTCTCGCCCTGGCCGTTACTTGGGCCGTGTCCGCGAGGGCCGGCGCCACGCTCGAGCGCGCTGGTTCCTCCAGGGCGGCCCAGCCCCGGTCGCTGCCTGCCCTTCTGCAGGGGTGGCCGAGCTGCAGCTCAGCACTAAGGGCCAGCGTTGGTGCCAAAGCAGGTGATTATGTTCACAAGAACCGCTTTAAAAAATGCACAGAAAATAACACTTTTATCGTCCTTTTTAGCAAGTGAAAACATGGTGAGAATGTTATCTTAAAAACCATGATGTAGGTAGGATCAGTGTCCAACCCTGTGGGATGATTTAACTACGCTTGGCTACTAGTGACTGCTCAGTGCAGATGACATTACCTGTTTACAACTAAAATTGCCTTTAATTCTAATTTGAGTAAAGGTTTGAACCTCTACATGCAGAACAGCATCAAAATCTCTTTAACTTCCTTCCTACTATGTTGCATATTATTCAGGGCTAGCTATTATTGTTGTCAATTTTCATCAGCTCCCATTGAGCACACCTGCTACCCAGCTGCTGAGTGCCTTTAAAGGATACAATTTAGATAAAGGCAGGGAGCTACTTTGGCTACCAATTGAAGGGGTGTTTGCAAGGGATGAATTAATGTTAAAGTTGATCACATTGTTGGCCTGAAGAGTTACCTTGTGATCAATGTTATTTCCTTTAACTGTTTCATTTCTACCATAACTTTACTTTTGCCAAGGCTTAAAAGATAAGTTCCTGAAGCCTATAAAGAGCCACAGGGGAAAGGCAGTAGGAGTTTTTCATGGCCCAGTGTGTTTGGTGGCAGACTTGCCCTTTCTAGGAGTGTGGGGAGCGGTATTTTCTGCCCTGCATCCTGATTCATGCCTTGACCTCCACCTAGTAGCAATGGTTGTATTGGCATAGACTGGGGAGAGTCAAGTGCTCTTCTTGGGTAGCAACTTAAATCGAATTAACCACCAGAAATGGTGTTTTATGGAATTTCTGTCCCCCAAAGCCTAGTGCTTAATGCAGATGCCTGCAAATCCAGTAAAGGGTCTTTGAGAAGCCAGCCTAATAGGCAAGGTTTTACCAAGCGGAGCCAGTCTTTGCGTGTCTGCCGAAGCAAATTGAACGGCAGCATTTTCAGCTCAGTATGAGCTTGCAAGTGCCCCAGGGTTGAGGTCCTAGAACGTATTTTGCTGACATTATCTACAGTGGTTCCTCTATCAGTTCTCTAAATGTCATCGATATTCTTCCTGCTCTTAATATAAAAGCTGCAGTATAGCTCAGTACCTAAATCTAGATAAAGCCGTAACTCCTCCTGATATTCATTTGGATTATTTCTGGCCTCTTCTGGGCTCGTCTAACTAATTTTTAGTATTTATTACTGTTACTTGCTAAAGGGTGGGGTGATTTGCTGCTATGCGAGTGCAGTAGGGAAAAGCAGTTTACATAATTGCTTGTTCTGATAAGGCCACATTCTCCCTCTTGTATAACTCCTTTGTATCCTTGCTTTTCGCAGGGAAAAGCTGAGGGAACGTGCAACTAGGAATCTAAAAATAAATTTGGAAGGTACGTTAAGGTGTATATATACCAGTATATGTACAGTTGCATTGATTGAAGGCAGACAGAGCCCCGTCTGTTCCAAATACCCAATCAGAATATAAGGAATTTATACTGCTACCTGTGTTACAGTAGAACTTTACATTATCACTTTGAATATAACTTCTTCCCTAAAAAGAGTTTGTTCTCAAAGATCAAATCTTTCAATGTTTTCAAGGGGAGAATCTGCTAGGAAAAAAAAAAGACTTCAAGGAATCCTAAGATATGTTTCCTCCGTTCTTCAAAATTGTGATCTGTGTAAAGTACCTTTGAAAATATAAGCTGTGTGCATATGGGCTGTACACACAAGATAGGATGAATCTGTGATTTTCAAAATGTGTCATAGTTGCTAGCAGAACATGCCAGCTGGAACCATGCCATTCCTTTATGCATCAAACACATGCTCTCTATATTTGTACATTTTTGGCAGATATTCCTTCAGAAAATATATAATTATAGTGTGGAATAGTAAAGGTTGCTTTTTTCTCAAATTATGAGAGAGAGTATCCTCAGACATCTGAATGCAAGCAAATACCTTGCATTTTTTTCCTTTAAATGTCAAATCAGGATACTTTTTTCTACGGAAAAAAGGAAAAGGCTTAATGGAATATTTATTTGTCTAAATATACTGGATGCGCTAAAGGTTCATTCTTTTTGTTTATTTGTTTCAGTGGAGCTCGGGTGTCTCTGCGTGGTGGTCCACGTGCATTAGGGACCCTCGGTGCCCTCAGGCAGCTCCGTGGCCGCAGAGGGGCCGCGGGGCTGCCCCTGCCCGGCCTTGGTGCCGCTGGAGCCACCTGAGCGGCTCCGGAGGCCCCGGCCGCACGGGCACGGTGTCCGTGTCGCTGGGCACCGACTCCTGCCTCTCGGCTCCTGCCGCTCAGGGGCTCCGTTCTATAACACAGGGCTCTTGTGGGGCTACAGTGGAGGCAAATGGGGCTTCCTCTTCCCTGCTGTGAAGCTGTGATAATAGTTAACATTGGCTGCTGCAGGTGCTTAGAAATACGTCCAAAACACTTGTGTTTTTTGCTGGTAGGACTGCAGGTTGAGTTTTTTCAGTCCTGTTCTCCAGTTTTTATGAAAGTAAATTTTCCACTAGAGAAGCGAGAACAGTGTGGGCATGCTGGGGGTGTGGTGATTCTTTTGGTTTTCAAATATTTTTGAATATTTTTTTTCAAATATTTTTGAAAACCTGAAGTTGTCATTTCTAGAGAGGCTGTTTTGTGACAGAGACATGCAAAATTTCTGATTTGGAGATTTTCACCTGTCACTTGTATTACCTTCATCTAGGCAAACTGACTGCGGCTCACCAACTGGAATATATGTGTCAGCCCTTGCACAGTTATTTGTTATTTATTTACAGAAACAAATTTCATAATTGCATCAATTTCCACTTCTGCTCACCTATACTGGAGCAGAAATGGAGGGAGAGATTGCACGGATAGCAGGAATCATGTTTGGGTTGTCCAGGATCTGATAGTCACCTAAAGGAGTCTGCGAGCATGTGCTGCAGATACATATGCACCCAATAATTTCATGCAGTCTTATTTAAAAAGAAAAACAAAGGAAGACAGACTTCAGTTACTCAGAGATGAGTTTCTTACTAAAAACAGGTATATTCTTCATAACTGTACAATAGATAGTAGTAAAGGGGGATTTGGGTGAAACGGAAATGGAAGAGATTATTTCTTACTCTTACATTTAAAAGAACAATAGATGTGACATAGCTACAGACAGATATGTTTAACAGTTATTTTTTGTGCCACTTGATCAAGTTTGTGCTAGCCTTTCAGAATTTAGCAGCAGCTGTACTTGTTTAATATCTGAATGAAGCAAAATTCATATTTAATTAAAGATCTCAGGCTGTCTGAGAGCCGCACATCCCTTTCCTGCTAGGTGCCTGAGCATTGAAGGAGTGAGTTTCTGATGAGATGTGTGAGTAGTGGAGACATGGCTAGTTTTTAAATTCATCTGGAAATATTTTGTTGCCATTAAATGATCAAATGCAGGTTGGAATTAGGGCAATGGCAACTATAGAAAACAAAAATAAGAACTAAAAACATACATTGCAAATAATATACCTAGGGACAAAAGACAAAGAAATAATTTTAAATCGCCAGTTTGAACTTCACAGATGTATTTAACAAACATCTTTACAGAGGGTGTGATGACTTCAAAAATAATTGTGAATTATTGGGAATGGAGACAACTATGTAAGACTTGCAAAAAACTCCCAGTTACCAGTAATGTTATTTTCCTATGGAAAGTTCCCCTGTGTATCGAGAGGGATGGATCTTACATGGAGTTGTTTTACTAATATTCTATTCTGAGTCATTTAATTGATTTGATTAGTTAAATTAGCTGAACAGATTCTTTTTTTTTTTCTTTTTCATATTACAAAACCAACCCTCAAAAGCAGTTGAGTCTGGTCACTAAGTCGAAGCAAAATTTCTTTCGCCCATTTAGACTGTACAGGGAAATACATGCAAATATGCTGATGTATTTTAAAAAAAAATCCATCTTAAGAAACACAAACACAAGGCACTTCTAATATATGAGATTATATGATCTCTGCAGTCTGAGAGGGGAAAAAAGGAGGTTGTGAGGCCTTTGGAGAAGGTGAAGTGTTGTGAGGAATATTTTTGAGACATACTCCTGAACAAGAATACATACAAATATATTAAAGATACTGCAGTCTGAGACAAAGTTCATCCCATCTTTTTACAAACAAATGCTGTAGGAAATGAAAATGAATATGCATTTTCAATATGTTGTTTAGAATCCAAAATGCAAAAAGGAGAAGGTTTCATGAGTTGCTGGCATTGAAGTTTCCTTTGGGGGCTTCAGTTTTTGATTTTGTGCAAGGTCAGTCCCCATGACCTTGTACGTGGGGCCTGTCTGTGTGACAGCCCCGTACGCTTGCTGTTTGCAGCTTGCCTTTGAGAATCCGGTACCAGATTTATCCTGGATATATCAGATCAGACATAGCAGATGTATGATCTGCACGTATATGATGATATCAGACGTATCCTGTGTCATTTCTGAATGGTGGGAATTCTTTAAAATAAGTCTCTTAAAACAGTCGTGTTAGTCTCCTCCAAGTTCTGTGATGTAGTTAACTGTGAAGTAGCAATCTGATCTAGATGATGGGATGGTCAAATTATTTCTGTATATTCTCCACAGTTTACTTTTTCTTACATTGACTTATCCCGCTCTCATCTTTTGATCATTAGTGTCTTTTGTTTTGGAAGGAGTAAGTGCTTTGGATGCTTACCTGTCTGATCATGAAGTGGACAGTGATTGTCCATTTCAACCTATGTTCTGCAGTTGATTCCAACTTATTCTCAAACATCAGCATTCCTTGTGTTTCCATTACTTACTAGCTGTGTTTCTTATTAGGTGTGGAACAACAATTCCTGCTAGAAGGAATTTCATTTTCCTTAGCATTCAGCTAGGCTCTCATTACATGTGGGCAAATAGTGCTCTACTGAAATGACAGACGGGTCAACAAAAATAGCTTTATTCCTCCATATAGGTTTCTTAAAAGCGCTGAGGTAATTTTCTAGTGGAAGCTTTCATCTCCAGGCACGTCATTGAACTCCTGTGTCGTATGGCCCGAATCCTGTAACGTGCAGCGCCTTCCCCGGCTGGCGAGAGGTCACTCTCAGGCACCCACAAATTGTGCTTTTGGTTGTGGTTTATGAGGGTTCAGTGCCAAGCAGCTGCCAAGGGGGTATGTGCAAACCGTCCCCAGCCCTCCTCGGCCTGCACTTGCCAGAGGAAATGCAAATGCCCCTCATTGCACATCCTCTGTTGTGCAGGGTTCTCAAGCCCGCAGCCTGTCAGCCAAATCCCAACATGGATATTAAAATATCTTTATTTGTCTAAATGGTGAGAATTTGACTATTTTTATGCGAATGATTTTTGTCTGCCTCTGCATATTTTTTCTCTCAGGAAATTTAAGATCTTGCTCATGTTGTTTAATGAGCTGGCTGGTCAAGCATCTGATGCCCCGGTGGGAACTTTCAAAGTCACTGAGCACATTTTTCCTTAAATCTAGCTGACATTTCTGTCTGTTTGATTTAATGTATGATTTCCATAGTTAGATTACCAGTCCGATGGAGCATACTAAAATCATTCCTCTGTTCTGTAAATAAACATGCAGCCAGCATAGGAGTGTTTTGTTGCTGCTGTTCTATGTGGCAAGGCAGTTTGCAAGGAATGATTTAAAATGCTGTTTTATTTAGAAATTAACTTCTGTACTTAATGAGAATTCAGAGTGCAGAATTAGTCTTTCTGGTATTGCATTTTCAGTCCAGTTCAGAGGACGGGCCTCTCCCTTGTTTTTGACCTGTTAGAAATACACTATTATAAAACACAAAAAAGTGGTCTTCCCTCTGAGGAAATATATATTATGATGGTTAATTATTATAGTTTTATTCCAGAATGTACATTTTTTGATGTTGCTTTGTGCACAAGTACTTAGTGTTCTGGATACTAAATTGTCTGACAGTTAAATGCTAAACTCTTAAAATAAATTTTTGAAGTTATAAATATCTGCGTTGTTTTTTATACTTCAGTATTTTCTATACAGAGATCTGAAAATGGTCGCAATCTACATGTCTCAACTTGCCATGAAGTCTGGAGGTGTTAATGGTGAGACTTTAGAGCAGTTGTTAATGAATTTGCCTAGGGAAACTGTAGACCTGGAGGTTTTGCTTCTCATGGAAGTAAGTTCAAGATTCCTCCTCCTTTTCCCCCAAAGTACCTCTCCATCCTGAGAATGGAAAGTAATAGCATTGCACGTTGCACTACTGACAGGCCCGTGGATTTTAAGGGTCCTCTTGCTGCATTTTCTTCTGGGGGGCAATGCCAGCAAGTTTAGATTTCTTCGTATTGCTGCCTCCCTCAGCCCCTCCTTCCTTAGGCAGTAAGTAAAATGCTAAACATTTTCCAGAGGAGACAGTCTTACCATCCACCTTCTAGGTAACAGCAGTAGCCCTAACCAGAACCCCACACCTCTATCCAAAATACTCCATGGTAAGCTCTGCTGGGTGCTGGGCCAGGCTGGATTTGGTTTGGGGTGCCGTGAGGGTTGGAGGGCCCAGCCCGGCGGCCCCCCTCGCGGGGCGGCCCAGCCCGGCGGCGCGGGCAGCAGCTCCTCCTGCCCCCCAGCGCATCCTGCCCTCATCCTCCCTTAAAAGTCAGGAGACCCTGGCATCCATTAAAGCAGCCTTGGGTCTGCCCTAATGCGCCTGCCTCGCTAGCAGGGAATAAAGGTGCTTTGAAAGTAAATCCTTGCTGCATCTTTCCCTGGAAAGTTGTGTGAAGCTTTAGCTGCATGCAAGGAGCTTAGGGCCTGATGATCCACAAAGGACTTGTGGGTCGAGGTTAAACTTGCCTGCGTGCAAGACACTGCAGACACAGTCTTAGCAGGGCTTGAATGGGTCAAAAAGCAGAATACCATCCGGATAGGTGACAAATATACTGGGGAGAGGTCCCAGGAAAAAGGTCAGCAAGTTCTTGGGGGTTCCTTTCCTCCAAAGAGGCAGCAGGTCAGGGAGGTGCTGGACAGCCGCCCGCTGTGGTCTGTCCGAGGAAGGATGAGCGGGGATTAACGCGGCGCCGGTGAGCGCGGGCAAGTGGCAGCAGCCAGCCCGGGCGAGCAGCTATTTTTAGGCCGTTGCCTCCAGTGCGTTGAGCGTGACTCACTCATTAGGCTGAACAGATGAACCAGTAGCTCAGCTTTTTATGGCAGAGCTGTGTATAAAGACAGACGGCGTTCATGGCTCTGGTTAGAATTAAAATGAGAGAACCTTAACGGTGCTGATTCAGTCCGAGAATGCCGTGTAAGAATCTCACATATGCACATGATATAATTACACCATAATAATGTAGTGTATCTGTCTGTCTGCACACACATACATTTAGTAAACGGTTTTCTTCTCTTAGTAAAAGAGAATGAGGAGGCTGGGGAAGGGCAGGGAAAAAACAGAAGTCCACCTTCCAAATATACAAAAATAATCTGGTGAAAATAATAATTCTGTACTCCAAATACCTGTTTTATAAATCAGAAATTTAATTTTTGTTTTAGTTATAGTATTGAAACATGAAACAAAAGTCATAAAAGAATGACTATAAGGATAGTTGTTGCTTATTAATATCTTTTTAAAATGGTTTATTGTAACAATTACTGTTTATCTTTTTTTGTTTGCCTTTTTCACACAGTTTCTCTTCTATTTTGTGAGCAGCGTGTGTTTGAGCAATAGCTTATTATTTTCTGCCTTTCTTAGAGCACATTTCCTCCTGGATTTTAACTTTCCTTAACTTGAAGAAATACCAATTTTCTCTCTTTGGTGATACTCTACTTAGTTGCAGAATAGTAAAGCTTCCATCTGTTCCAATACAACTGTGTTGGCCTGGCTTCAGATTATTTCCTATATTTTGCTAATTTCTTAGGTTGCTATAGGAACCTTCTTGTTCAGCTTTCTCCCAAGTCCTTTTCATGAACTTCCTCTGAACTCAGTCTGTGTATTTTAAGTCACTCAGAGATGCACTTTTATCTAATGTATTTTTCCTGCCAAAAGACACAGACTTCCACAAACTCTTCTGCAACTAGTTATGAAATTTTTATTATTTCCTAACTCTTTAATGGAATATCCTTCCTACTTTTTCTGATTTTCTCCCGAAAGAACTTTGCAAGTTTTAGCCCAGCACAATCTGTGCTTCTTTGATTTATTGTATCACTTCTGCTTTCTACAGGCAGGAATAATTTATCTTCTGGAAAGGGACTAGAGAATTAGGAGAGTCTGTATCAGTTGCAGGGTGTGATTCAGATTTTCCCCTAATGAGACTGATGTCTACAAAAGTTTGAATATGGTGCATGAGATCCTTCAGAAATGTTTTATATACATATGTAGAAAAGCTGGCTAGTATTAATTTAAGCTCACTTCACTATTAAATTGTTCAGCTTGCTATAGTGGAACAACATTGCAGTTTAGAGGAGAATGTTAAATTTCTAGTGATGAAGCTGGTGACCACATTTTCAGTTTACTCCAAGTAGCTGGCCATATATTTGACTTTGCTCTTTGGTTGGTTGTTGTAAGAGAAGATGCCATTTATGTCCTAGGATGCTGGAGGCTATGTTCTTCAAATGAAGAAAAAATTAATAAAATCTATAACAAGATGAAAATGTGTGAAAGATGAAGAGATCCTGCTCAAGAATTGAGGTTTAGTTGAACCAAATTCTGCCTTGGCAGGCTCTTTGCTGCACTGTATTCACGTGTGCAGAACCTGCAGCACTTACTGTGAACTCACGCTACCTGATCCTCTGCCTCTCTGATTGCAGTGTAATCACTTCTTTGAAACACTGTGATGAAAAGCTCAAAAAGTTAATAGAAAATCTTGGAGCAGTCTGTGAACAAAATCAGTCTGCAAAGAGCGATTGCTCCCAGGAAAATGAAATCCGTGTGTGCCAAGCGCGGGGGCTCTGCGGCACCGCCACGCACCTTCCTGCAGGTGCCCTCTGAAACTCAGAGCTGCTGCATTTCATGGTGTGATCGCTCCTGCTTCAAGTGTCAGCGTTCACATCTAAGGTTTGCAAAATAAAAAGTGCCTCGGAAATACAAAAATTTCCCTAGATTGGGCATAGTGATTAATGCATTGAACTTGTGGCTTGGTTTCTTTTTTGCTGTCCTTCAAATATACTCTTTTCTAATGAATGGTTATTCATTACAGCGTTTTAGCTGCGCTCAGTAACTCCTATATGTGTGTACGTGACATGGTGTAGGCCCTTCTGCTCCGTGGGAGACTTGTAGTAACAATAGGGTGACACCAAACTGAACGTTTTCTTTTGAGAACTTCTTACCAGGAGGTTGGAGTAGATGGGATTGGGTGATTTCTGAGTAAAGAGTGTGCAGCAAGATCACAGCTAGTTCTGCCACTAACGAAGTTATTTTGGAATATGAATTATACACTGTAAACATTTTCTGTGTGGAGGTGTAATTAATAGGGGCATTCTTACAGGAAAAGAAAATACTGTATAGCTTTATGTGTGCGTTATTGTTACACTGCTTGTGGTTACTAAACAGGCAGCTTAAGTCTTCTGTTCTCATGCTTGCATTAGTATATAGCAAAACTAAAAATGTCAATCCTCACATGTTATGCAGTTAGGACTATTTGAAGAGTTTGTGTTGTGTTATCTGGATTTTCTTACCATATACATCTAAACTTCTGTGGAACTTGCAGTTAAACTTGATGTACAGAGTCAAGCTTGTTTGTTACATCCCCTATAGTATTGTATTTAAGAAGTAATCTACTAGGGTGCCTTGCTCTTTCCAGTAGTCATTAGATGACATGAGGTGCAACGTGCTGGAATGAAACAAATGCAGGCTCTCTTAAAAACTTTTCTTCAGTCCTGAGGCGTTTATGGAAATAGATGTTTATGTATTTTTGATTCTCTTCGAATGCCACATTTGTTACTGTTTATTTAGGTAATGTGGGCTTTCAATGTAAAGATGTCAGTGTAGAATTGAATGCATATACAGTCAGATATGAGGATGTGAAGCTTTAAGTGCGAAATTGATTTATTAAATGATGAGGTACCTTTCGAAAATAAGAAAATGTGACGTCTGACATTTTTAATGGTTTTGCATATGTGTTTTGTCACGGAAAAGATCCAGGAATGTACAGCTACTTTAAAAAGCACTTCTCTGGACTGCAACGCTGCTAGGCAGCTTTAAACTGTGTTAAACTCTCAAAATATTTATTTGCAGGAAAATGTTTCTAATTAATGAAACAGGATACAGGAGCTTCCATTTGTGCTTTTGTCATCTCATTGTTTGTGGTAGGTGAATGCCTGGGCCCTGCCGGTGCCTGGGGAAGCCAGCGACAGGACTGTGAGCAGCAGGGCGCTGCAGAATGGACTTGCCCTCTGCAGGGACTTAATCCTGTCTGAATTGAAGGATTTCTGAAGGATTCTGTCTGAATCCTTCAAATGGTTCATTTTTGACAGTGACTGACTGGCGGAGTCAGTCATAAAAAACATAACATTTTTATATTGGTCTTTTCCCTCTTTTTGAGGTTGAGTAAGCAATATCTATAATAATTTCAAGATTGCCTATAAGGAAATAAAACTGTAGTAGAAATGCTGACGATTGAAAGGGAAATAATGCGAGTAATAGTGAGATGATGCAAATGCACATTTGATTGCTGTCTACTGTTTTAGAGTAAATAGTTTTCTGTGTGATTTTCATTTCTATAGGACCTAGGAAATGACTAGTTTTGCTCTGCAGAGCCAGCAGGGAGGTCATTAATGCAGTTATATTTCTAGGTCTGAATTGTTGCTGTGAATGAGCCTGCCTCGTGAAACAACAGAAACCATGCTTGCATGTTTCTGTGGAAAGTTTGTTATTTGCCACCAAATACTTTACCAAACCTTGCCACCAAATACAGTGCATGCTACTTGTTTCTCTAATATGAACTCTTCTTTATGCTAAACTTTCTTCAGGTTGTAGAAGAAATTGAAAAATACTTTTCATGTGGAACAAAAAAGTTACTTTTGAACAGGAGTGCCAACCATTGCAACTCATCCACTTTTTTTTTTTTAACCAATCACAAATCTTAGAGACTTATCAAAAATGTGAGCCATAGTTTATTTGGTGGGTGAGGTGTGTACATGCATGTGCAATTATAAAATCTGAAGTTCTAGAATTGCATTAGGGTGCATTTACAACTGTAGCAATGGAGTGAAATACTGAACACAAAACATATCTTTAAATGTTGAAGTTCATTCACGTTACTTACAAAACAATAGCAAACAGTAGAATGTGATGGTTGATGGTGTTGGCATAATGAATAAAGTGAGGGTAGTTCTAAGTAGTTGACTTAATTCTTACCTTTCAGACTAGTCAAGAACACCTTATTTCTAAGAATTATTCAAAATCACACAAAGATGATACTTGTTTGGATAAAGGTGGTTATTTTTGCCTTTCCTGTTATTTTGGTATTTTTATATTTGTTTGTGTTACTCCTAAAAAGGTAGGAGGCATTTTTGTACTTAAACTAGTTGTGATACCATTACCATGCTGTGCTTTTCGTTGGTTTTGATACTGTTTTCTTCTCCCAATTTCAGGTTGGGTGGGACTATATCTGCATACAAGATAGTGCCAGACGAAATAGAAGAAATCAAGGTACAGTATTACTGCCTTTCAACACTGAATTTGTTTTCTGGGAGAACTGCCAAAAGTGTTACATGAATGAAGCCATCTCATTTCTTGCTTTGAAATGCACAGAGTGCCTTTCCTTACTGTCCCATTTGATGAATTCTGAAAATAGAAATTAAGATTATATGCATTGAATATCTGAGTTGATCAGTGAAATGGAACAATATCTAGAATGAAGTACTGCTGTAATAATAAAAATAAACCTTTATCCTTTCCATACATTTTAAGGCCCTCTTACATTTGATGAAACATAGTTTGTGTATGTATTCATCTTGATATTTTCAAAGTCCAAATTATTTGAAACTATTGTAATAGTTCAATATTAAATCCAAAGAATTTAAAACTGTATGTTTTAAAACTAAATATAAAACTGAATCAGTAGTTTAAAAAATAGCAATGGTTTCTTCAGGTTTAGTAAATGATAAATAAACTTAACCTGTTGGAACATTTTATGATTACACAATTATAATCTAATAGTATCATTGGAAAAAAATGGTGCCTAAATAAAACTTCTAGATTCCTATTTAGGCGTCTAAAATAGAGTTATTTTTACAAGTAGCTTACCTTCAGGCTGAAGATTTTTGAATGCCAAAATCTTATTCGATTCAAGGCATCTGTGATTAGATACCCAAAAATAGGTGCAGGACTATTGTAAGTACTGAGTTACACTTTAGTTTAAAAAAATATATATCTGTGTAAATTTAGTACCTTTTTGTTTCTGAAATCAAAAGCACATCCAACTCTTTCAGTATTCTCTCTCTCTCTTTAAAAAGTAATAGGTGGAAATCATTGCTACTTTAAAAACAAAGAGCTTTTCACAATTTTAAGAGTGACTGCAACAAATACTGAGCTTTATCTTCAACGACACATGCCTTATAGCAAAACCACTTTAACCGAGTCCACTGCTGCAAAGTACTTGAGCAATTTGTGTCAGTTTTGTTCCTTAGAAAAGCAAAAGATTGGTGCAATGTACACGTTTGGTCTAGGTTTGCTAGCGTGTTGTGTGTAACAGGTTCTGTATTTACATGTTTAGATCTGCGGTCAATCTGACCTGTTATTGCTTTGCTCTTTATAAGTATTTGATCCAATGTTTGGTTTCACATATGCATTTCCAGCTGTGCAAAGAGAGTCAAGAATAGTATAAAATCTAGGAAATGGAAGTGGTTATATAAGCATCTGACCTAGACATGACTTAAAAGCATGTGAAGTTGTGAAGATTTGTTCCTCTTCAATTAACATCCAGCACATTGTAAGCAAATCTCGTGACTGTTTCTAACTGCATCAGAATCAAAACTATCACTCTGCCATCACTAAAACCAGTATTTATTTCCACCTTCTGAAACCCAAGGACTCCTCCATCTTGAATTGTAGGAGGAACAAGGATCTATTAGGGTGGTTGCAATATTTTGCCATGGAAATCCAAAGGACAGAAAGATGGTTTTCAAAGCTTATTGAGTAGTGTTTTCATAATACCCAGTTTATGGTAGCAAAACTATAAGAAGAAGAACCATGAAAAACTCTAAACTATAATATTAAAAGAGAAAACAAAGCCAATATTTTGGTCTTTGCACAAAGTGAATTCAACAAAGCAAAATGTAATTCCAGGGCATTAGAAGTAAATGCATTTTTAGGACCTTAACTAATTTTGGCATGATTGGTAATGATGGGAATGTGTTTTTCTGCTAGAGTGCCATGGAAGGCTTTTCGGTTCTTTATTATTCAGTGTGGCAATTAGATGCTTGAGATCCTGGGAATTAGTGAACGGGTTAGAACAGCCTCCATTCATCTCAGTGTTGCCAACGTGTACGTGTGGAGGGAGGATTCTGCTGTTCTAGGTCAGAGTTGCTTCAAGTGTTTGGAAAAAAAAAAAATCACCTGGTGTATTTATTGCTGCTAGTTGTCTCGTGCTGGGAGACGTGGTTTTTTAGGTTGTGACTGAAGCCAGCCAACAGGGTTGGCTGGTTAGAGGTACACTAAAAGATCTATCTTCTCAAATGTGTCCCTTCTCTTTCCGAAGCAGAAAGAATGAGAATTATATGATTGAGGTTATGTAAAACAACAGATGTTACTCATATGAAATAAGACACTACTGGAAGATGCGAAGACACAATAGCAGGGAGTACAATAGACAAATATATAGTGAATGTGGAAAAGTCTTCTTCTGTGTCTGAATTAATGAGGCAACACAACTTGAAGGAAGCTGTTTTGAGCAGCAGCTGCCAAGTAGGGAGACTGTGTATCCTTGCGGTAAAAGAGGGGGAGTCTTAAATCTGAAAAGCTTCTACAATTAGAATGGAATAAGAGGAGAGAAGGAAATGAAAGGGAGAACAAATGAGATTATTGGAATTCTCCATGCCTTGTAGTGCGGAGATATTTTGCCTCACAACTAACCCTTCACTGTTTCAATATGGAGTTTTAAGGCTTTTAATTTATTGGAAACGCAAGAAAAATATCTCCGTTTCTAATATGTGATTTAGCTCGACAGATTGCTTAATTGAGTCCACAGGAGTTGGGATAATCATAATGCTTTCCGATAGGCCAAACAAAGTATGCTTGCTTAAATGGCAAAGGAGCATAATTTTTCAGGCAAAGAACGGTGATCGGTGTGACAAATAAATATGTTTCTGATGACATTTCCATATATTCTAGAAATAGAACTAGAATAACCTCTTTTATAGTTCAAAATAGTTCGTGGGAAAACAAGCTTACAAGTTAATTCACAATATTTACGTGTTAGGTAGAATACTATTGTAAGCAGAGACTGTATCTGTGAGTTTGTGGAAGATAAAAAAAAAAAAAAAAAAAAAGGCAATATACCTTTACTATACCTACCAGTTGCATAATATCATTAGAGGGTTAATGAAATGTGTGTTTCTAAGTGTATTAATAATTTCAAAAATATCATTTTGTAGTGTGTGTATATATATGAAAATGTATTTGCCCATATTGCATAAACAGCTGTTTTAAGTGTTTATAGTATTTCTGCTCCAGAGTATTTAGAATATATTTGAACTTGTATCTGAATACATATAGATGGTTTTACTATGTATAGACGTGTGCAAGCACCTAAGTGATTTGTGTGTCTACAATATTGCCTGTGCACGTGCATGCCTGTGTCAATGCAAGAGTGTGCGAGTGTTGGCTAATCAAAGCTGCCCATCCCGCTGATGGACTGGGATGTTCATAGATGTTTGAATTAGGAATTTTTGACAGATGATAGCATGCATCCTAACTGCCTCGAGGCTCCTCGTCAAGCTTATCAAATTAGGAATTGCATGGAACCAATCACTATTACATTTTTTCAGCATCTACATCAGTCTGAAATCAAAGGAAAAAGAGCAGAAATATAATTAACTGGAACTAAATAAATGTATTCAAGACAAAATACAATTTTATTCACAATTTGGTTTTTGCCTTGAGCATGAAGTACAATTTCTGACTTATCAGTGAGCGAAAGTTTGTATGATGTGCATGTAGATCTTGTTAGATGTAAACATGATATGATTCATAATATTGTATTGCTCTTTTTCATTGTAGCATTCTGCCTTTAAAAAGGAAATGCATAATACAGTGAGGGATAGCTTTTTCTTTAAACTATCCATTAAAAAACTTCTGAACATATTTGGTCTGTTTGGATTTGCAGATGTACAACAGAGATGAATGTAATTGTTCCTCTTTTAAGTGTTTCTCCATATGCTTTTCTCCAAGAAGGGCTATAAACGCTTCAGAGTTTCAAGACCAGAAATTTGGCAGTGTCCAGTTCATGAAAGTCATGTGCACAGGCAAATACATTACCACTGTATTTTGTTCTTGGAATACTTTTAGTCCAAGAAAGATGTTCCAGTGTAGAGATTCAGTTAAATTGTTATCTCTTCTAGCAATGTAGTCAATTTTAGGGATTTTTTGTCAGAAATTGTTCTTCATTTTGCTTGTAATTTAGATTTTAAGTAGTGCTAGAAGATGAGATTTTAGTCCTGTTATCTGCCATTTCACACATAATATGCTTTATACTCCTGAAAGAGCACACCTAATTCTTTGATACTTGGTCTTCACGTAAAATCACCTGCATGTGAAGTATTAAAGGCCACATATAAGACTACAGACCTGGTTCTATAAATAATAAGATAGTGTTCTTTATTCTTTAGAAATATGTTTTTTCTTAACGTAGTATATGAAAATCTTTCTCATGAAGAACTAGGTCTTCCAAGACCTATGGATATTCTTCTAAAAACATTTTCATTTTGAGAAAAGAAGTCAGGCACCAGACTCCTCTGCTATAGAAATCCAAGAGGTAAAAAGTATAAGAAGAGGTGATAGAGGGAAGTTGCCAGAGGGGAAAAAGGACAGTTTTGTCATCTTAGACGTTAATTTCTCTAGAATACTTAGGAATTCGGGAGATATAAGCTTTTTTACACAATTGTATTTATGAACGTATTTATGAACAAAGTAAGTTTACTTTAATATCAATTACTGAGTGCATTGCTACTGGACTCTGGCATCAGAAAATATATTTCTTTGAAATGACTACAAAAAAAAAGTCTGTCCAGGTGATGCTTTGACTTTCCCTGAGATTTTCAGCTTTATAGATGATATATGTCAAATGCCTACACAGTACTGTATGTCAGAAGACTTCCTATATGTCCGTAAGAATGGCTAATAAAACTTTTGCTAGCACAGGGGTGAAGCTGAGCATCTTTCCTTTTGGCACCTAGTGTTAAAGAGGCTTATCCACTGCTTTGGGAAGAAACACTACCAGATATGTGTGGATCACCCAAATTTCTTCTCCTCTGTCGGTGATCAGCCACTAATCACTATTGTGACTCCTCAAGTATCTCAAGCACTTTGCTGTTCCGACAAGGATTCCAAATGCCTAAGTGCTCTGGATAGCAAGGTGTACTCACTAACTTTTTGCTTGAGAACAGCAGTTACTGCTACTTGTTTTCCTACATCTTCTTTCAGAAGCTCTGTGGTCTTGGAGAATGCTTGGCCACAGATATCCCAGAGGCCACCACCCCTAGAAGGGAAGAGTCCTTTCCTCTTGCTTGCAGGCTGTGGGGAATATTGACAGTGTTGAGGCCCTGTTAGTAATTGCTGTTCTAGTGCAAGAAGCCTTTCTGATTTGCAAAGAAATGCCGTCTGAGACATGGACTGTAGCTCAAGAGAGCAAAATATTTCCCATAACCTAGTTTACTGGCGCTCCATGATGCCTTTACATCATGGATCATGGACAGGGATGGATAAGAGCACACCTTTTACAGGCACTACCATGACTAGAATATGACTGTTTGCATGGCCTTGTATCTGCAGACCCGTAATGAGTGTATGGGGTGAAGCTTGAAGTATTAGGAGGCACTGGTAAGTAATTTTAATTTCAATTAACTAATGGCAGATAGAACAGCCTCTTAAAAATGCTCTTATAAAAGCCCTACTGTGTATGCTGGATGCTTGCAGTAGTCTTAATTGATTTAAAATCTTTTATCATTTAATCTTTAAAGTAGCTAAACAGGATACTTTAGGTTTTGATATTTCTGCATCCTCATCTGTAGCAGAGAAATGATGTTGTAAACTCAAGACTTGAAAGACACTTTGAAGTAATGTGTTCGTATTTTACTGTGAACTTGGATCTTGCATAATAAAGTAGTTGACCCTGTTCTTGGCGTATTGTAGGGGATGAGAGCATGGAGAAGGGACGGGCAGGGAGTTTGGGAATCCCCTTAAGGTGAATTGCCATACTACTGCTCTATGATCATTTTAGTGATATTATTGCTTATATTCAAGAGCAAATAAAACTTTTCTGTTACTCTCCAAAAAGGGAATTCCTTTCCCCAGTGGGAGAGGAGTAAAAGATGAGGGTGAATTTGCAAGACAAACCAGGACACTGCTGGGATCTCAGGCTTTCCTGGTTTCCAGGGTGTCTGCGCTCTTGTCCTTCAGCGAGGAGGTTCATGCATCTCCTTAGTGTAATGCCATATGCCTGCTAAGCCTTTCTCCACCTCAATACACTAGAAGCAGACTAATGCTCCTGTTTTCCAGCAAACTGTAGCCACCAAAACCCACTATCCGTTGCTCAGTGCGGAGGGTACCCGATTTTCCTGACACCCTGCTGGTTTGCTTTCACTTTCTGCTTCTGGTAAATACATCTCTGCCAGACATCCCCCAAAGCCCAGTCGGGCCTTGGGACAGCTTCTTATTTTCTCGGGGTGCTCTGGAATTCTCCTGTCTCGGGGCGCTGGCCACTGCTTCCCGTGGCTCCTGTGCTCCAAGGCGAGCCGACTCCCAGGCGGGCTCTCGCGCAGCGCCCGGGAGAGGGGATGGCGCTCTCAGCCTCACCGAGCAGCAAACAGCTCTTAGCACAACATATAAGGAAATCAAGTTTATAGTAAAGCTTATATAAAATGTTTATATAAAGCTTATATAAGAATGCTAAAAATAATTTTCCATCTGACCTATTTGTAGTAAGTTTTGTTTGTTTGTTTGCCCTATAAGAGGTTGCTCTGATGGCTTTTTGACATCTATCAAACAAATGTAATGTGTTATCATAACTTTCCTTTTCTTTTTATGTTTAGCAAATGAGGTGAGTACTAGCAGGGTGCACATTGGAAAAACAGATCAGTTCTTTTAAAAAATATTCCATAGAAAATTACACAGAATCTCACAGTGAATTATAAATACTATAATACATAGAGAAATGAAATATAATGGGGAATTGAAAGATGTCCAACAAATACCTAATAACAGAAAGCATTAACTTAGAACTGCTGAAGCTTAAACCTTATCTGATTATAACAACATCATCTGTTCATCACAAAGTGGTTCAGTAGATTGTACTTTTGTGAAAAAGATTTATAGCTGGTAGAATACAGATAATTCTGCTAGAATAGCATGGCTTGTTTGCTTTCATATTTTGTTTTATATCTGGGTGCTTTTTAAAAAAAAAAAAAAAAAAATGACTTGACTGGAAAAGCACAACAGAAAGATACCAGAAATGACACGTGCCTCCCTGTGATATGCAAGCATGTAAAATTTGTATTAATGCAGTGATGCTCAGTACTTCAGTACATGATTACACCTAATTAAACTTCTCTGATTACGATTTTTGTGATGCCCTAATCCTATTAGTTAGCCAATCATGCATAAAATCCACTGCCTAAAAGAGAATAGGAAGCATTATGGGTTTTTTAACAGAAGGCCAACAGAAAGTTCTTTTGAGGAAATTTCAAAGGGAAATGGTATAAAACAGTCTTTATAACAAACAGATGGGATGAACCATGCGGCTAGAGGCATTTTGTTTGTCCAGATGCTTTTTTTATTAGATGCACAAGATTTATCTAGATGAGATGTCATGTTGATGAGCTGTCTCTGAGAACAAATATAAAATGGAAAGTTTTTTAATTTTTTGGGTGTGTTGGGCAAGTTGCTCACCTCGTCTCTGACAATGCAACAGAGTGGATATGTTTGCTTAAATGGTTTTCTAAAGGCTTCCACAAATAGATCTCTACTAGCCAAAAAAGATGATAAGCCAAAAGTGTGGCAGTGAAGTTAAAAATGTTCTCCTTAGCCTCCTGTTTGCCGTACCCTCATGTCGAGAACAGAACGTTTATCTTGCACAATGTCTGTGTTATTAGTTAACACAGACCAACATGTGTGTAGAGTAAAATAGTTGATGCTAGGCACCCAACACCTACATTATATTTCCGGTTGCGTATTTTATTTCTATCTACTTCTAGTAAGGTTTTTTGAACTCTCTGTCCATTAACTGGAGTTAATGTCCACGGAGTGTGTCACATGTACAGCTGAAGTTGATCTTAAAATGATTTTTTTCTGAAAGTATACCATTTCATATGCTTTAGGACCACTTTGCGGTATGAAATCAAGTCCGCTAAGTGAGGACCATCAAAGCTGCACTGCTATTCTGAACCAACAGGCTAACGGAGAGACATCATCAGCCTCTAGGACATCTATTCTACTGCTAGCACAATCTATTAGGGTTACAAATAACGTGGGATTCACAGCATCGTACCACAACTTCCCCGCAATACTCTGTCATCAGAGCTATGAAATTACAGAGTGCACAGCCATGGTGGAAGGCAATCTCAAAAGAAGGATAGTCTAGGCTGTTGAAATGATTTAGCGGTGCAGGGAGTGTCACAACAGTAAGTCATGAAAAACAGTGTCATATTCTTTAGCTGCTTTCTAGATTACTCTATGCTAAGTACCCTGTAGATAATAGAGCTCTTAAGAGGTGTTTTGAATTCTCTCATGCCTGTCATAGATGACTGAAGATCTGAGGTATCTATAAAACTGCAATACAGTAACCTCGGAAATGTTAGCTGAATGCGTTAAGATCTGTGTTATTCATAGTATTCTGGAATACAGGTTATTAAAGGAATTCAGGAAGAATTTGCAAGAGGAAGTCTTTCTCACAATAAAGAAATACAATGTAGGAAGAGTTGTAAGGAGGGAAGCTGAGGCAGGTGTCTTAAGAGGCTGAAATGAGTTGGTCCTCTCAAGAAGACGGTTGCTATAACACAACCACACAGGAGAAAAATGATTTTCCAAGAACTTCTCTCATGTTTCATGGGTTAAAAAGAGCCTTATAGCATTAACTATAACTATCATTTTGGGGGGGGATTGTCTAGTTAGTGTTAGCTATAGTTTGTGGAATTACTTTTCTATGTGGCTTTTAGTTGAGGGAACTAGCATGTGATGCCTCAGGGTGACAGTGGGAGTGCAGGGTGTGCAGCTGTTCCCCAAGTGAAATGGGTGCAGTGATGTGCTGAAGGAAAGCAAGATCAATATGGAGAAAAAGTCTCAGAGAATAACACTTGTAATAAAAGCAAAATATTTTTAGATACCAACAACATTATATAATTTGCAGTAAAATAAGTACAATAACCAGAACGTTTTAATAACAGAGTACATTTGATGTAATGTAGCGTGGTCTAAATTGGAATATTTGCTCTTCTGGAGCATTTTTGAGCTCCCTAAAAAGTGCTGCCTATCTGGGCAGGAAGTGTGATTTGTTTCAAGTTTAATGCTAATACAAGATTAAAATTTAATGTTTCTCTTCTTTGGTATTCCTATCTCAGTGCTTTTGATATGTTCTTTCTCTGGACACAGCAGTGATGAAATACCCAGCGTTTTGATTTTATTTCCTCTGACAGTGGCTCTGTACCTTTGAATTATCAGTAGGATTTCAGAAATGATGTGACTTAATCGTCCTTAGAGAAACGCACAAGGGAGAGAATGCCACTGAGTCATCAGAGTTCAAGAAAGGTGCAGTGGTTGCAGAGTTTTACTTTTAAAAATAGTGTCTTTTAAAAACACATACAATGAATTTTAGGGCTGTTCTGTCAGAAATGTTTGCCTTCAGTTTCAGCTGTCTCTTCGTGGTGACAAGACT
Organism: Nothoprocta perdicaria; assembly: GCF_003342845.1. NCBI lineage: Eukaryota > Metazoa > Chordata > Aves > Tinamiformes > Tinamidae > Nothoprocta > Nothoprocta perdicaria. Next base: position 106,203 of record NW_020456087.1, on the reverse strand, counting down.
AGGCGGGATGTTAGCACTGCAAAGGTAACGAGTATCTGTTCTCCCTGTGTCTGTGTAGCCTGACGTTTATGGTTTTCACTATTACTTATCAACTGCTATTTTGCTGTAGTTATACTCCACCATAATAGCCTTGTTTTTTAAGACTGTGGATATTGTAACAGTTTCACTGTATTGCTTCCGTAGTAGGATGGCATAAATCTCTTTACTAAATGCAAATGCGCTGCTCTGCCGTAGAATTCATGCTCTTCAGTACAGTCACTTCAAAGGTTTCTTTTGCAATGACACGGGTGAAAGGGACTTTGTAATTAAACGTTGTTTGAAATAAGTGAAATTTCCCTAATATTTATTGCTCTTCAAAATGTGTGTATGTATCTATGGATGCCTTGAGAATGAAAGACGGACTTCAAGGTCTTGTTCTTTCATAAAATAGAAAAAAAAAAATCTGTGTGTACTTGAGACAAAGGGTGTGTTCTGTGTTTTAGTCAACTTGCAGGAAACAGCGCTATATATAAAGAGGCAGCATGTAAAAATAAAGCTGGGAGTCATTGAAGATGTTAAGGTTAACACCTTAGATTTATATAGTACCTTGTTGTAAATAACAGACATAAGGACATTGCCTTCATACTATTTTAAAGCAAAGATGCGTAAGTTTGAAATCGGAGAACTATAAAGAACTTGTTTACGTACAAAAGCGTGGAATATCTCTAAATGCTGCACAGAAGTGTGAGTGCTTCTTTAGGTGCAAAAACACAAGGGATGGTTGTGCTTGAAGAGTCTGGTGTTTGTGCAGCACTGTGCTCCAGGTGTTGTTAAAGCTTTCACAGTCATGATGTCCTCGCTGAGTTGGCGTCTGAGGGGACCCAGCAGATGAAATGACCATTAGATGTGCCCAGATAAAGGGAAATCTGATTTTGTCTATGATTTTGTCTACTGAAAATGAGGATGGCCACATGTTAACTTGCTAGTTATAATCTTCAATTCGCAAGATGAAAAACATGGTAGTTTGCCTAGCAGTTTCATCATGATTAGTGTCCTCTTTTTCTAAAGATTCAAAGGCTAAAGTAAGTGAAACTCAAGTTTCTAATATGCAACGAATGAGATAGTAAAGGAGTCTTAGAGAAAAAAAAAAGTGTGTTTTTATTTGTAACATGAATTTTTTGTGTAGAGAGTGATATACTGCTCTTTCCATTAAAATATGTATTCTGTAGCTGAAGCACTTATGATGCTATCTTGGGAGATATTTTAGAGTTAGGGTGAGAGGCTAAAAATGTTGTTCCTACTAAAAATAACCTTATTTCTAGAGTTGGCCAGAAATAAAAGCTAAAGCAGCAGCTGGAAACTTAATGAATTGCTAAATAATCTATGACATTTAGAAAGAAGTAGTTACAATGGTTTGGGAATTTGCTTCATTTTTTAGAGATGCTGGGGACTGATGTTCACAGCTCCAGCAACAAAAATTCTAAATGGACAAAGTGTTATATACTGTGTTTAAATTCATAAGGTACAAATGTAAGAGCTTTTAGAATAATATTGTAAAAAGTTTGCAGATCCTGGCAGATATGGTTGCAAACCACAAACTTAACTCTTAAGAGAACAAAAATTCCATGGTTTTGTTTGTATTTTTGTTTGCTGTTTGTTTTTGATCTTCAAATATCACAGGTGTTACCTTGCATATAGAAAGAAACCTTCTAGGAGAGAAAGACTCTCAGTTCTTGCAAGGAAGAAGCATGTGGTAGAAAAACATTCTCCAACAGTGGTCACTGTTGAAACAAAAAGGAAATTCTAGGTGTGTATTAGAGACATTATAAATAGAAGATTGCCTTAATTTCCAGAGGATATTGCCCAGTTCTTGCTCATAGATCAATTTTAGTGCATACTTTCCAACACAGACTCATTCCACCTACTCTGTGTTACTGAAAATACTCTGCCGGATGACTCTTCTGACTGTGTAGGCTCTTCATCACTCTCCAGCACTGAAGTAGTAATTGTCTCTACAAAGGGAAAGTAGTAGTCCAGAGGTAACATATACTGCATGCATCATCATCCTCAAATTAGAATGTGTGGGAGATGAAACAAGGCTTAGAAAGGAATAATGCGATCTTTCAAATTATTATTGAGATGCCTTGACTTTAAGCTGCTTTGAACACATGATTTAACGTGTCCAGATTTGGAAGTTTTGCAATTAAAAAAGCAGAAATTACTTAAACATTTTCGTATAACAGACTATGTGTAAGAACAATTGTATATACTGCATGTAATAGTCAAAAAAACCTTAGCATTTTTTATGCAACTTGCAACTTTTTTTTTTTTACAAAGTATATAAATAACTCGAGATTCTTTTAAAGGTTACCCTGTGTGTCTTTAAAGCAAAGAACAAGCACTTCCTAGTCCAGAGGGCTTTCTGTGGTTTCACAACTCTGGAAATGACTCATGCCTGAGCAAAGAGACTTCTGTTCCTGAGAAGCAGCAGACATTTCAGGTGCATAAGCTCCCATTTCTGTCTGATTCGAGCACGGCAGTAACAACAGGAATGCACTTGTTTTCACTAGAACCTACAGTTGCACCCCCTAGACATTTCTGTAGCTACTGGTTGTCCATGCTCATCATTTTGACAAAAGATATGGAAGAAAAAAGTGTATATGTGTTCTCTTTCCATGCCGTTTCAGGAAAGAGGGAGGAGAGAGCCATGAGACACCCTCTATGGGAGGGGGATAAATAATTGCAATACTTCTGTGTTAACTGTGACATTTAATAATATCATTTTCTTAGATTGTTATGGTAGTTTAATATAAACTTCAGATAAACCAAGTGAAGGCAATTTCAAAATAAGCTTAAGAAATATCTTTTGAATTGTTATCTCGAGCATTAATTATGGTGGAAAATGTCTGCTAAGAGTCGCATAATGTAAGTTCTCGACCTCATATAACTTTTATATAAGAATAGCTATACTACACAGCTATTAATTTGCAAGCCTTTAAATAAAATCTAAAGCAGCTTTGACATCATTTTGGTTGCTGCATATAAAACCACTTAAAAGCACATACTTGCAAAAAGTTAGTAGAGTCTCCTGGTCAAGAAATTAAAAATAGGAAAGAGCATGCAGCTAGTCTCAGTTTCTTCACGCTATTTTAAGTCAGTAAGCAGGATACCCTTTGGTTTGGCTTGGTGTCTGCAGCAGTGCTCCCTTAGTAAATAGTTATCGTAACTACAGATAATATTCACCGGGAGGAGACTTAGTTTTATGCATTCCAGGACTTCTTGTTTCATGTATGTGGATTGTTACACTCACTCATAACAGGTACTCTGTTTTCTCTATTGCTTTTGTGATGTAGTTGAACAGGTCGGAAATTGGTCCATCCTTGAAAGTAGTCATAAGAGTTAAGCTACAGAAAAAAAAAAAAAAAGGACAAAAAAAAAAAAATGAAAACCATTTATTTGAAGGAAAAGGAGGTAGAGTTTGTATAGCCAAAGAAAAAACTGCCTCTGCAGGTACTATTTCCTCTCTCAGAAGCTACTGCCATGTGTTTTAGTGGCTGCTCAAAAATGTTCAATTTCATTATTTAGAGGAACTACCAAAGCAGATTTCTTAGAAAAACGGTTTCCAGGAGTTAAAGGGAAAAGACTTTATTTGTTTTTACTGCAAAAAGGCACTTCCAGATCAAATTTTTGTTCATCATGTCAGGCTTTATAAATCATTAATACCTCTTGAAGCAAATCCTGTAAGAGTTTCACATCTCTGTTAATAACAAATAACTTCACTGCCAGGGTCACTTAACTACTGCAGCCATAAATCATTTAAGGTTAGGGGTTGAGAGTGCTTGTATGGGCAGTGTCTTTAGTGCAAGTGTTTCTTATTCCATAATTAGTAGTGTATGATTCTAACGTCACAAAAATAAGCATTTCTAAGGATTGCTTTTGCTTTGGGAGAAAACGTTGCCTATTTCTCCCATTTTCCTTATACCCATTAGTACATATTTCTTTTATGATTCTTAAATTTTAGCAAGCGAAGCTTTTACGAAAATGAGAAGTGACAGGTGACGCTGTTTGGAATGATCTTTTCCAGTTCTTTTCATGTATTGCTTCAAAGTTTATTCATTTCCTAGCTATCCTTTATCATTTTGAAACGAGATTGAGGGAGATTGCGCCTGTGAAGAAAAGTGCTATTGCTTCCTTTGCAGCAACTTTACCAGAATAGGCAGACTTTTACAAAATTATCTGTACCTCGGTTCAATATGATGCATAATATATAAATGTCGTATGTCATACATGTGTGTATGTGTGTATATACATATTTTAAAAATCATTTAACAAACTAGCAACATCTTTTTCTGTATAGTAACAAATTTTTCTTCAAGAAACTCTGGAGTTCAGAGTACAAAGAATTCTGCAAAAATGTCAGAGGTTGTTATTGAGATTTGCCATACCCCCAAAAAGGCATGTTAGAATAACCTTAGTATCCTGACAGATTTAGCTTCATTTAAACGAGCTGCAGAGACAGTTGGAGCATGATTTTGAAATCTCTGTAGCATTTTGAATATTTTTATTGCCACTCCAAGTAATTCATTTTTTATATAAATCAAGAAAAAATAAACATCTCTTTTAAGAACATTTCCACAGAGAAATGACCAGGGAGCATCAGATTCTAGGTAAAAAAGGGACTTCTGCCTCAGATTTTTCCTGAGCATAATGACCACTTGAAATCTTTGTTTGCAGTGGGACCAGCTAATGCCAAGATACCTCTGCAAGCACAACAGAAGCAGGAGAGAGCTCATCAAATTCTATGGCAACAGCACTCACCCAATGTCATATGTAATTGCTATAATCCTCCAGGCTTATAAAGAGAGAGCCCACTGAGCATACGCTAAATCTTGAGAGTGTCTTCACTTGGAAGAGAGTGGCCTTTTTAATTTAAAAATGCCTTGTCTTGTGTGCAAAAAGGTTCTCTTGCTAGATGTTAGTTTCTGCATGTTTATGCTTCAGAGTTTAGGGGGGAGGAAACAGTCTTCTAAAATAACAAGACAGACTGTCATCAGTTTATATATATATATATATATCAGTGTATATATAGATCAGTGTATGTGTGTATATATACACATATATATTGAATTATGCTTTCTATCCCTCTAAGAAAAGGCAAGGACTTCATAGGAAGAGACTTTAAGTAACGCAGTGGTTAATTGGTCATGGCCTTCAATGGCAGTCAACCTGTTACTTTGCATTAAGAGCTTTTATTGCATCTTGATGTGTTTTTATCCTTTCCTTGTCCCTTTTGAGATCAGTTTGTACAGTTCTCAAGATTACTCCTCATCAACATATCATGGAGCAGTGTGGTCTGACCAGTTTCAGAATACTCCCTCATGCTTTTCTCTTCCATATTTAGGGAATATCCAACACCAATAATATATTAGGAAAGGATGTTCGTCCCTTCCCTACACTGGAGAAATAAGCAACTCTGCTTAGTTATGGAAGAAGAGATTTTTCTCTTGATATTTTATGGTTTTCTAGAACCTAAATCTGGCTTTGTTACTAGACTTGGAAAGTCACTTACTATCTGAAAATGCTGTTCTGTAATCTCTGTCTCTGGCTGTGCTAGCTGTTAATCCTGTGGGGAAAAAAAAGGAATATTCCTGCATATTCATGTAGGGAGCCTTTTTGGACAAGAAACCTTTCGCCATTAAATGACCCATAACATTGTGTTCTTTGCTCATAAATTTTTGTTTTGTACTAGAAAGTGGAACACAGATAACTCCCATAAAATTCATAATCAGGGTATAAGCAGATTTGGTTGGCGGCCTGAGAGATTTCACCGTGGCAAAAGCTTCTGAGAAATGATCTAACAGTTCCAGGACAGTCACAGATCACAGGAAGTTAATGTCTTCAATTGTTAGGTCCCATGGCCTGTGCGTGCACTGGATGTCTGAAAAAATTTTTAATTTTTGCATCCTAATTAGGCCTTACAGAATTCATTTTGGCAGTAATCATCCCTCAGCTGGTAGGGATATTCCTGCAAATACTTTGCTGTCTCAATAAATGGCTTTTTTATTGCAAAAAGTTGGTGGATGTTGCTATGTTAAATTGGAGATCTGTTCTGTATTCCTGTATTGATGATCAGAGCAAAGATTTGGGGTTACCATTGCCATTGGACAGAGATAATGAATAACTAAGGTCTCAACAAGTCTGTTTTTGTCTGTACTTTACAGTTGGTTAAATTTGGCTTTCTCAAAGAGTAATTGGTTATATTCTCCTGGGATACGAGCAGGTTATTGCTAAGGAATATTCTTTTAGAGGGCATAACACTGTCTGTTCTTTGCAGCACTGCATGTGCTTCTGCTAAAATTCACTCATTGTTTTGGCATCTTATTCAGATGTCTGACTTGATAAAGCCACGCTGCAATCCTGCGCTGATTAGCCTTGCAATATGCTGCTTCTCCTTTTATAGGATATTGATTGTAAGTTAACAAGGTTGGAGCACACACAGAGAAGTATTCATTAAAGACAGACTTGTTCTTTTTTGGGTAATCGCACTGTGTACATGCTGACTGTGGGTGTACTAGTACCCTGCTATGTGAGATTTCTTTAGCAATACTCACAGAGATTGTATTTCAGCTCTTCCCTCTCTCGCTCAAAGAGTGGCATAGAGGGCAGGCAATTTCGGTACCTTTTTGGTAATGCAAACACAGCACTGCCTGAGTTTAGTTGCCTGCTTCACATCTGCAGAGTGGTTTGTGTCATTATCCCCTGCCTCCTTTCTCTCTCCTGGTTAAAATATGCTGTCTCCTGTACCACTTTAACATCGTCATTCCTCCTCCCATCAAGTCTGCTTTTAGTATTCTTATGAAATCTTTGCCTGATAGAAGGATAATATTTTCTTTTACCAGGGAGGCATCTTAGTGCAGGCCTGGAGCAGAGCATTCCACAGTGGCCATGTCTTTCTGCCCATGTTGAAGGGAGTTTTTGCGCCATTTTAAATTTACAGAAACTGAATTTTTACATTTTTTATGCCCACATTTGGGATATTGCTCCCTTTATCATTCCTTTGCTAGTTTAAGAAATAGACACAGGATACTTAGTGGATACTTAGTTATGTGAGTCACTGATATTATGTCTGTTTTGCATAGTTTGCAGATTAATAATTTCAGTGCTTTTGTTGAGTCAGTTGAGAGCTCCCCCCCATATGTCTGCCAAAACTCTAATTATGGTGGTGATATCTCATTATTCGGGACCTATTCACTGTGTGAAATGGATGCAAGGTTCTTCATTTTCATCCTGAATCTTACTCAGAGGACAATGAAAGGCAGTTCAGCCACGACGTAATAAACAAGCAACAGGAATGAGAATCTCCTGCTTTGTTAGGAGAAGCTGAAATAGGAACCACTTCTTGGTAATTAATTTTCCAAGCGCTATCAGCTCTTTGCTAGCAATGTAAGCAGGATCGCAACTTTGGGATCATTAATGGAAGATCAGCTTGTATGTCTGAGTGGGTTTGCCCTGAAGGGGGTTGGCTCACAATGGACCTGTTTGCCACCCACTGTATCAGGAGAAGTTACAGCTTCTGTTTGAAAATGTGCTAGAATCTGCTTTCCTCTCAGGTATACTTCTCTTTCTGTGATTAGCTGGTATTCTTTTATATGTTCTAAGTCTACTATTGTTCAGAGAAATAAAACATTTGATAGTTTCAGCCTAGTCACAGTAGATTGAGTTTCAAGCTCTTTACTTGTGAAGCTTATTCTTTGCCTGGTCAGGGCTTGTAATCCCAGGTCATCCTGGTCTCAGGACCCTCCATGTCAAAAGGTGAGTCATACTCTAGCACAGTCCTTGCTTTTCTCCAGTGTAATATTTAGGCATATTCTGTTGAGAACACAATATTTTCAGTGTGATGTGTTTGCTGCCTTTTATCTTTCATACTTTGATCCAACTCCTTTAAGTTATTTGCTATATCTTTTATTTTAATCCTTCTTATAATTTGATGAAGGTCTCTGGTTGCTCTCTCTGCTTCAGTACTTCTGTACTTTCACCCTTCACCATCATAGTTTCCTAAAACTGCTGATCAAGACATGCTGAACTATGTGTAACTAAAAAGACTTGAGGAAAACATACCTCATAGGATACTTCTGCCCTTGTGTTCTGAAATTCTTACTCCTCTGCCTTTGTCTAGGAAGGTGGCACATCTGATGACCATTTTCTCAATGAGTGACAGGGGAGACTGAGGTCTGTATGGCTGCCACTTCACATACTGGCCTTTTATAAGGATAGAGTAATTTTTCTTCATATTTCTTCCTGAAGTTGTGTCCAAGTTCTAGAGTAGCCAGGCAAGTAGTCCTCCAGGACCCACCTCCAGATCTTACATTTCTTCCATTGAATTTTTTTACTTCACATACTTGATGTCACAAAGGTCCTAGCATTTCTTTTCACAGATCCAGGTCTTTTAGTAAGCTTCAGTTTGTTTGCTTATTTCACTGTGGGAACTCTGGAAGTTCAACTAACTTCATTTGCACAATTGCTCTCTTGGCTTTCTGATGGTGTATGGACTTCAGCAAGAGGAACTTTCACCTGCAGCCAAAGTATATCCTACTGGATCCCTGGCAAGCTTAGTTTCTGTAGTGCATGATGTTTGGACACTTGATTAAGTCCGTCTTGAGTCCTGTCTTTGCTGTTACTTGGCATTATATTAGACTTATAGTGTCCAGGGTTGTTTCAGCTTTCAGTAGAATGGTGCTGTGGTGGTTGGTTGTGACAGTCCTCAGACGCTCTTACGGGTGGTAAAAGGCAAAGTATCTGCTCAGAGTGAGTCACTGCTGCAATGTACATGCAGACTCAAAGAAGAAAGGTTACTTATCAGTAACTGGTGTTCTTTGAGACCTATAGTCTGCATGTACATTAGTCTCCTACCTTCCTTTCCCCTCTTTCTGAATCTCTTTCAGGTATGGTTGGGCATTTAAGAGGAACTGAAGTGGTGGCGGATGCACTCTGCCCTATATTTCATGCAGCAAGCAGGAGGAGGGGAGGAGCTGGAACGCACCTCCCAAGATACCCCAAAGCAGGCCACGAGTTCACCCACTCTTAGAATGTATATATGGACTAAGTATCACAAAATACACCAGCTATTGGTAGGTAAATTTTCTTTATTGCTTTTTTTTTTTCACATGTAAAACAGTAGACTTATAAACTACAAAACTATTTCATTCATTGACTGTGGATGATGTGCATGAACATAGGGGGAAGTTATCTCAGAATCTGCATTAGACTAAAGTAGTTCCCTCTCTAGTTATTTGATATATTTTATCTTTGTCCCCTTCATCCTCATCTAAGCTTTATTTTATTATTTTTAAAGATATTTGAGTGATGATCACTCCATTCACTTTGCCATCCTTATGAAAACCATGCCAGAAAACAAAATTATGTAACTTGTAATTAATATTAAAGATTTAAAAAAGCAATATTTTGCACAGTTGTAGCTAAATATACAAATAATAAGACTATGTTTACAACTGGCAAATGAATCTAGAAACCAAACAGGGTTCTGTAGGAATCAATTATAGTTTTATAATAGTATCACCAGTTTGCATAAATTCCTAGTTACAGAAAAACAAATATTTCAATGTAAACAATTTTCCTGCAGCTGGGTTTCTGGCGCCTTTTGGGTTTTCTTAATTACAAAAGCTTCTCTGCAGTCACTTTTAATCTACCCATTAAACAGGAAAAATGGATGTAAAATAGAACCTGATTGAAATTAGGAATGTGGATTTTCTCTGCGTGCAAATATACATATGGAAATTCTGAGAGTACTTATTTTCAAGTATAATTTTCAAAGATGTACAAGTCTCTGAGTTGGAGGGCTGTCATGGCAATATGATTCGTACCTGTTGGGACTTGGAGTTGTCGGAGATGTGTTGTGTTGGCCTATGCCACCCACATGCTTTTCCTGGTTCCTTCCCATTGCATCAGCTTGATGTTATTTTGGCACCTTGACAAAGTTGGCAGCTGATATTCTGTGGCTTTGCCATTTCTATGTCTTTGGTAAAAATAGGATCTAGGATATCAAGGTTGAGTTACAACCAGCAAAGAGGGCTGGCTGAATTGTTCTGGTGTGCTGTGTGTGGGATACAGGCACTCTAGACGTGCATACACCGTAGGTAAGATATTTTAATGAACTCTAGTTATAGAAACTGACTTTTGCGTAACATCAAGCTGCTTTTTCAAATACTGAAGAGGAAATCCAAAGCAGACAGTTTTAAACAATCTTGATTTACACTAATGTATGCAAAGGGGTAGAAAATGCGGGAGAAAAAAAAAAAAAAAAAAAAAAAAGCCATCTTGTTCTCCCTAGTAAATCTCAGGGTTATGGCTCCAAAACCAGCATTTATATCTGGGGATATCAAAAGGAAAATGACCCTTTTTTGATGTGCTGCTTTAAAAAAGAAAGCCTTAAAGAAAGGAAATCTTAGGTTAACTATTATTAGTGAGCAGTTTTGTATTTAGTGTTTTTTCCTGCTCCCTTGTCCTCCTTTTTTTCTGAATTGCATTTGCTGTGTTAGCTTATGTTGATATAGGAATAATCAGAGAAATATATATTAGATGTTAAGATTCTCACTAACAAGAGTAATACTGGCCAAGAGGAGTTAAGATTCTTTTGTTAAATTTTTAATTGCTTTGAAATAAAGTCTGAAGAGAGACTGGGTTTTTGCTACTACTATAATATTTATGTTAGTACATACACGTATTTTAGAAGAGATTTTTTGCATTTGAAGAAACAAGCCACACTGAACTTTAGTGCTTTTTCTAGTGTATTTTTAATATGTGAAGATGAGCGTGTGTGTATGTGCGCATGCATATATGTATGTACAAATGTGGCTGCAGAAAGCGGAGTGGACAGGAAGGTTGCTTCAAGAACTAGACATGCTGGGGAAAATGCAAATTTAACTAACTTGCATCGCTTCCTCCAGACACCTGAGGAAGTCTGTTCTACTGAAGGGACTGCAGTGAATAGCTGGGATTTAAGTAACTCAGCACCCACTTGGAAAGGATACTGGGGGTACTAACTGTGGATTAGATAGGAGTTTTGTACAAAAGGAAACCAACAAATCTCGTGCCTTCTTCCACATACAGACTTTTTGCTGTCCCATCGTAGATTCTAATTCAGTATGATAAACCATGCAATAAAATCCCCATTTGTCTTGTTTTACACTAAGACTAAAGCCTCAAGCTAATTAACTAGAATTGTGAATCTTTCTCTTGCCTTTCTGAGAGGACAAGAATCACAAAAGTGAGAGTTTGAATCCTGGATTTGCGTATTTCAAGGGGTACAGCAATGGGTTTCACTGCCTTTACCTTTCTCCAGCCTAACAATTCAGAACGTTTTGCTAGTCTCAGCATTAAGCAAGTTACAGTGTTGGTTACAGTTAAGAAAGCAAGAGCAGTGTTGGTGCTCCCAGGCCTGTGGACTTCAGTGGGACGGTTATTTATTTATTTTGCTACTTTCATTTATTATTTGTATTGGAACACTGTTTAGAATAATAAGTGACAGCAAAACTGAGAATGTATTTGTAGCATCTTCAAAAGTGTGTTCAAGAAAATCTCAAATAAATAAAAGATCTATTTAGAGACGCATACCTGCATTTCACCCAAGCTTCCTGACTTTGAGAACAGTCTTAACATTTCTGTTATTTTTCTGCCTTTAAGGGTCAGCGAAGGAAAGAAGGAGTGGAGGTATCAGAAATTGTAGTGTGTATTCTAATGGCTTCATCTTTCAAAATAATTAAATACTTCACCATTTCATCTTTCGGAATACTTAAAAAATCTTGAAATTGGTTATTTACAAGATTTTTGCTCCATCCATAAGACTATCTTCATAGTTCTTTATTTCAGTGAAGTTTTCAAGCAGTAAGGGAAAGTTTGTGAGCATCTGATGAAGATTTTTCAGAAGAAATGGAACAAAAAATATGAAATTAATTCCAAAAATAGATTAAGACTTTAAAGACTTCTTTTTTGACAAACTGAATATTGAACTCTAGGCCTTTCTTTCCTTTTGTTATGTCAGTTCATGTTCTTGCAAGATCCTCAACATTTGATTTTTTTTTTTTTTTTTTTCCTTTTCAATTTAGTGACCAGTCATGATCAGTTGGGAGAGAAAACTCAAACTCCTTTTAATAGTATTACAGTGTAACTGTACCTTACTACTATAATATTTGTAAGTAGCTAGGTAACTTCAAAGTTTTGTTTTTCCTACTTTGTATTGGTGGGATGCGATGTGAATTTCTGACTCTCAGTGATTTGGCTCTCCTGTGCCATAATATGAGAGTTAAACTTTTGTGAGCTTGGGTTTGGGGTTATTTAAGACACATGATGGAGTAAACTTTGCTATGAGAGCTTAGTTTGCCAAAGCTGTCAGCTTGCAAACTGCTCCTCTTTAGTCTATGTTTCCGTAGTCTCATTCACTCGTGATTTCTCAGTTGTGACCATCTCAGATCTTTCTATCTCAGATTTCTTTTTCTTTGTATAAATAGGAAGAACTTTTGTTTTAAGTATATTTATTTTAAAATAACTGGATTTTTATTTGCATTATAGAGTATACTGTTCAAGAGAAGAAAAAATCTAGATATAAAAATACACTTGTTATGTAACTTGACAATGTTGTAGCTTTCAGAAGGTGTGCTGGAGAAATACAGAATTTTGCAGTAACTTTACCAAAAGCCACCCCAGTCTGTTCAGCCAGGTGTAGTTGGTTTAAGAATTTCTGAAGGCGCTATCTTTTCCAGGGTCCAGTATTAATAAATGCCTTTTGCTTTTTAAATTAGTTCTATATCTTAACCTTGATATTGTAAATGATCCTTCATATGGGATTACTGGTACATATAAGGAGGAAAAAAAGATAAAGTTTGGATTAGAAAAATGTGACAAACTGGTTAACTAGTGTCAGTACTGAATGTATAAGGAAAAAAATCTACTTGGGCTCTGCTTGCATTTGATATCATTTTCCTCGTCTTTTTTGGTGAAAGTTTTAAATGGTAGCAATATACATATTGTATTTTAAAATTTAACACATATGGTAGTGTATACATGCATTGTATTGCGAGTCCCTATATTATATACTAAATTATGGATTGACAAGAAAAAAGACTTACGCCCTAATCCCAGAAACCATAATACTGTTTTGGAGAAATTTATCCTCAGTCTTTTTGGAGGCGTAGTATATGTGACTGAAGTCACTAATTCATAGCAAAGTACTAACAAAAGTAGGACTGAGAAAAAGATGAGAGATGTAGAATTAGAGGAGAAGGGTCCTCAAGGCCTTAGCTTTTATGTGCAGACCTTTAGTCTGATCCATCATGACCGTTTTGATGGTTTTTGTATACTTTTAAGCTGGGTAAGGGTATTCCTCATCGTCTCGTTAACGCCCATGTGGGAAGGCCTCCTGCAGAAGCAGTCAGAACATTAGATGAGTCTTGCAACTTTTCTCAGATTCAAATCAAACAGCATGCTTCATAATATAATGGCAATATTGGATGTCCACATCGCCCACATTTCATTTTAATGTCCACATTTCATTTTTAATGAAATTATTAATTACACGTTTAGTGCTGCTCATCTCTTAAGTCAAGCAGAGACTACACACACACACGCACACACACACACACCCCGAGTAATCAAGGACAGTAATCGGGCAGTAGGCTTATTGGCAATGGACTTTGCAAACCATTACTAGGATTAAGCAACAAACTTGAGTTATCTCCAAAGATCAAGAAATTGTTCCTTCCTTTGCAGAAAAGACCTCTTATAATATTTGTTTCTTCTCCTGTTCACTTACTTGCAATGGTTCGAGGCCGGCAATCAAAGGGTTTCATAAAGGATATGCCAACCATTGCCACAATGAACTCCATGACCAGGTTTCTCAGGTACTGTTGGCAGAGAGAGATTTTCTACAAGAAAAGTAGCAATAAGAAACAGTTAATTGAAACATAACAAATGCTGAATGGTATGCACAGATGGCCGTTAGAAAATCATGTTAAATCCAAATTCAGTGAAAAGATATTTTCTACATTTTGAGCCTTTAAGGTCAAGATAAGGTGCTTTCTGAAAGATGTACTTGTGTCCTAGAGTTATGGCTTTCCTGCTGTTCTGCCACTCAGTCTAATGACAATTTTCCATGTTGGACTTTGATATGCCTAGGAAACCTCCATGGAACAAGTTTTGAGGTGCTATCGTCGTTGAGTGAAGTGGCAAGTCTCATTAGCTTAGTCATGCTGCTACAAGAACATCTGTCCGGTCTTTGCATTTGTTTACGTATGTCTGAACGTGGCAGTGCTTATAGGAACTTGCAACAGTAAACGTAGGATCTTTGTGCCACACCGCATAGACATGCGTTCCTTGAGTTAGTGGTCTTTGCTGGCCTTTAGGATGAATGAGTATATGTGTGCAAGATTAACTCGGGCAGAGAATGAAGCAAGATTTTCCTGCAATGGTAAATTCAGTAAAATGGTTTTGAAAATTCAAACAGATCATAAACAACATTTCTGGTGAGCGGTGTTATAACTAAAGCAATTTCAGGTCTGGGCAATGCATAGGAAGTTCAACCAGTAGTTCCAGGTTGTGGGGCAGGTTGAAGCCAGGTGACTGCTGCTATGTATATAAATGCCTTAGAAAATGCAAGTAAATGGAAAACTAAAGCATGTATTAATCAAAAGGCTTTATATATAGGGAATACTGTTGAAAATACCAAGCCTTTATCAGTCATACCAGCTCAACACATATGTGCCATTTGTCAGCTGTGGCCTAAGCACATGGAGATTCTGGAAAATCTTCTAGGTGAAAAATACAAAACTAGTGCAGCTAAAAGAAAAATTATAGAAAATAATGCTTCAATGTATCCTTGTGTGCTGTATACCTAGAAGAAGGAGCAAAAGATGAAACTAAGCTGTGTTGGAACTAAATACCAAGAAATTGGATATAAAACAGGACACCAGATCTAATCCAAAGCTGAAGGAGACAACTTGATTGATGTTTGATTTCTATTCGGGAGGAGAAAAAAATGTAATCAATACAATCCCTGTAGGACTACAGGACAAGCTGAACAGGTTAGAATGATAGAAGTTAAAAACTGTCCGGAGTAACCAACTCTAATAACTTCATTTTTCTTTGTCTGCCTTGTCAATAGAAGATCAGCAAGAAAGTATGCTTTAGAATATTAATTATTACAAAAGAACAAGATACATTTTTTCTTAAGGTCTGTAGTGCTGTTCTATCTTGTTTTAATTTGATGATAATAAGCACAGAACTGGGTGCTGTAGTTAATACAAAATAATGTAATTCCAGTGATTTGAATGGAATAAGTAGTGAAATACATAATCTATTGAACCAGTCTCTTGCTTTTGTGTGTGTTAATTCTTATCATCAGTGAAATAACAAAAGAGGTGGACACTCAACAGCTATATGATGGAGTTTGCTGTAGCTGTAGAGTTGTTATCATTATTCTAGTTGTATGACATCAGTAAAGAAATGCTGCTAAATACCAGGCTACTGGCCTGGAGGAATTCTCACCTGAACATGCAGCAAATCCAGTCCTGTGCTAAGCCAATGGTGCATGTAGCTGAACTGGTAGCAGCAGCAAAGTGAATAGGAGTTGCCTTTTGTCCTTAATTGCGAGAGATGGTAATTCTTTTTTTTTTTTTTAAGATATTTATATTGTATTTAGATATATTGTATTTAAAATGTAAATAAGAATATTTGGAGGATATGATTTTTAACTGGGAATGATACTTCAAAGAGGATTTTAAGTTTTCTAAATGGTTACTTACCTTTCTCACTCCAAATAGTAGAACACTGTATGCTAAACAAAGTCTGACTTAACAGGTTAAATTAATTTAGAAAAAAAAAACAGAAGTGATAAGAAAATACTCCTAACATTTTGGGACTGGAATGAAATGTCTGCGTTTAAAGTTTAAATAGCTAATATTCCAGATTCTGTGAAAGCAGATGGATGGAGTGTTCAGAATCTACGCTAGTATGTTCAGAAAAGCTTTTGCTTCTCTTTTTTGAAAAGAGAAAGCAAATAAGTTGAATATTGATTTCAGATATTTTTTCCACGGTTTTTAAAGGATTTAACTGGTACCATTTATGTTTCTAAAAATACAATAAAACACAAGCTTACCACTTTATAAGCACAGTTCTTATTACTGATCATCACTATTCCTTTAGTATTCCTTTATAAGAACTTGAAAGAGAATTATATCCCTACCTAAGTACACTGAGGTAGAGCCATTTATTTTTTTCTTTGCTGTTATTCTTTATCTTTGTGTGCTATCAAATGACATTCCTTTTTGATGTCTTAATTTAACTGGAATATTACTGAATTGTAGCAAAGCTAGACTTATGAAAGACTTATTTTCTCCATGAAATTAGCTGGAAGTTGACAGAATTTGTTCTTTCTAAAGAAAAATACCATGTACAAATACTTAACTAAAAACAAACAAGTACAAAATTTCCACTTCCTGTTTTATACTGACTTTTTTGTGATATTTTTTAGTATATGCAACATCAAACTCTATCGCTTCAGGGAAACTGCTCAAAAAAATCTCTGAAATTTGTTACTGTTCGAGGTCAAGACAAATATTTTTCTAAATGATTTAACAGCTTTGAGATGTCAGCTATTGAAAAAAATGCTGCTTATCTATATTAAAGAACTTTAAGTTTTAAAATGTTTTGCACTGCTACAGTATAGATTTTCTTCATGCAAGTTGAAATAAAAGTCAGGCTACATAGCATGATGTACATGTTGGAGGTAGGTAATGTATGCTCTTTTCTTTAGCTTATTTGAAATGTTCATATAACCAGAAACATTCTGGTTAGGTACAGAACTACAATGAATCTACTGAAGGTGAGATGGTTAAAATGACAAATGTAATTTTATTAAATAAAATAAAATAAATTCAAAAGCAGGAGGAATGAGTAAAGAAGAGGAGAAATAAACACAACTTCTCCAAATAATTCATGTCCGTATTTGCATGATGGGTCTTGGGGGCAGATAGAAATTCATTCTACCTGCAATTTGGAACAGACTGTATATGGATAATTTTTCTTAACCAGAAGTTACGTTAGCAGTGTTAAACTTGCATAATATAAATCTGAGGATTAATGTAAATTGATAGTACTTTATAAAATGTTGTGAACAGTTTTATGGCTATCAACAATATTTTAAAAAATAAAAATAAAAACTCGGTAAATATTCAGATCCAATTTTATGGTAGAGAATGAATTTTTCACAAACAGTTCTTTCCTTCCCCACTATAATTCTCCAGAAACATTAATGTGCTTTCACGTTCTTCTGAAGAAAGTTTTATTTGCTAAAATAGGGATAACTGTCAAAAAAAAATAATTGCTCTGACTAATTTCTGGAGATTGTTTTTCTACTGGATAATGCATGGGTATATTTCAGGTAACACTTTAGCTAAATTTGAACTCCAGGCAGACACCCTTCTGTTATGCTTGCCCACAGTAGATATAGGAAATAACAAGCATAATAGTACTGACACTAAATATACATACTTATGTCAAATTTTTGTTCAGATGAAATATTACTCTAATATAATAAAATCTTCAGTATTGTAAATCACTGAATTTTACACAGCAGATCTGTTAAGCTTTCTCATTCCAACTTTGGAACTAGTGGATAGAATAGTATTGCAATGTAGTAGGGAATGTAGAAAAGATGATTTAAGATAAGGGACAAATTTTGTGTCGCTGCATCAGGTGTATTTTGGTGTCTTTTAATAGAGAGGCCCATAGGAGTGTTGTGCTTATTTTACTGAGGCTGAGGCTGTTAAGAAGTTACTGTAACAGGAATCAACCATGCAAACCAAACTGAATGCATCTGCTCATTAGCATGTCCTGCTGCATTTTATGTATAATTCAGAATCAAAGTAAACTTTGAAGCAAGTAATGACTGAGAAATCTTAATTTTCTATTTCAGATTCAGAGATACGAAATAGAAGTTCTGTTTCTATTTCCAAAATTACTATGCCTGGTACTTGAATTATAATGTCATATGTTGGTTATAGTGGCTTAGAGTCTCTGGAAAAAAAACAGCATGAGTGATTTTACAATTCCTTTGATTTATTATGTTTCTTCAGTCATTTTAAGATGTTTTAAGCCTTGGGGTGTTTGAGATCACTGTATTTTCAGGTATTATTGTCAGATCTGACAGCATTCCTGTTCTCTTTCAGGAGACGCTGATAGATTGGTGTGATGAAAAGGAGCTTAATTTGATTTTAACAACTGGAGGAACAGGGTTTGCACCACGAGATGTCACTCCAGAGGTGAGAGAGTCCTGGAATAAGAAAAATCTGCCTTTGATGTAGAAATGTATGGGAAGGGGCAGTGTTGGGTTGGGCATTTCATTTTGGAGGGGTAGGGAAGGGTTCCTGTGACCTTGCTTTGCAGTATCTTTGGGTGACACAGCTTAGGAGTAGTGAAAGCAGTAGGGGATACAGTGAATTGCTGTGAGCTTGGATCTGAACCGAAAGGAATTTCAGGCCAAAATTTGATGTAGAATAATGTATTTCCAGTCCCCTCACAGAACAAAATTCTGTCAATTTTGTGGGGCAGCTTATGTTAGAATTGTAATACAGCAGTGCTAAAGAGAGCATCCATGTAGCTCTTGAGTAGAGCACAAGCAAAAGGGGAGCAAAAGAGATCCCTTAATTCTTGCTCGCAGGCAACAGTGAGAGCTGCTACATCATAGGTTAGAGAGTGGGAGGTAGCTGGTGGGAGGAAAATATTCTCTGTAAAGCTGCCATTTCTTCCTTTGACACCACGTTGTCAAAAATGTTAACTAGGCACAGAGGTGGAGGTAACCTGCATCAATAAAGGTTGAAAGGGAAATTCAATTATATGTCACTTATAGGGCACAGTAAGGTAAGAAAAAAGAAAATAAACTTATCTGAACAAGCTCGCGGCCCTGAGTTATAATATGAAATGACTTTGTTATTGAAGTATTTTGGTATTTATAGTCCCAAATGAGATTAATTTGAACTTTAAAAATAACCTGCTTTTGTCTGTTTATGTTCACTGCAAAGCAGAATTCAGATTGAGCGCGTTAAGTGTATATTTCTGTAATCTAACTAGTTTTCTTTTAAGTGTTCTTACGGATTTTTGAATGCTTAGACTTTGTGTTATTTCAGTTCATTATAACGTGTATATTTTTTCTTTTACCTTCTGATGTGTTCTGTCAAGAACTGCAGGTTAATGTTTTCATTATGAAATGTTAGAATATTTTTTTAGCTTGTTTTACAACATTTTAATAACTAAACAAAAAGGCAAGAAAGACACTGTTATAAACTATTTCAGGTGATTTTTAAATTGCATACTAGCACCCTTAAGGAAATAAAATTTATGGTTAGCTTATCAGAGAATGGGACAGTATAAAAAACCCATAATGTACAAGCTAGTGAAACCATATGTACAGTTCAGTCACTTCGCTAAAGCAACACAAAGGAACAACTTTGTTGGTTTAATTGGTCTCTTATTTTCCAACTACCTTAATGTCTTAGAAAGTTTTGTTCCAGCACTGTGGGAAAGGCAGACTGGATACCCATTTGCAAAGCGGAGCAGAGACAGGCGTGTCAGAGAATGCATTGCAGCCAGTGCCCCAAATTAGCTACAGGTTCTCAAGCAGCACTGGCATTTGGACCAAGAAATTAGTAGTGAGACCTTTACAAGCAAATACTTAATATTTTCTCTATATTGCCTTGTCACGGATGCTTAAACTGAACCCATGCTAGGTTTCGATGATTTGTCTGGTTATTTTGGTTTTATTGTGACCCATTTGAAAATCAGTGAGCTGAAATGGTTTTAGACTGCGTAATAATAGTACTTAGATATAGAAAGTTATTAATAACTTGTACCAAATAAAAATATATTGTTATTAAACATCAATATGTAAGACTTCTTTTTCTAGTTAGAACAGAATTAAATGCTTTCCCTTTGAAGTTTTTCCTCTGTTGTAAAAGATTTTATAATTTATGTATTAGTTTTTCAGAAAATCTATTCTGTGCTCAGTGACTAAGCTTAAATCATGATGAAGAGGTTGAATCACAGTTTTTAATAAAAAGTGTCAGTGAGCTTTAACTGCTAAGGTTTATTCATTACCTTTGTAATAGCTTTTTAAAGCACTAATTCAAAAAAAATCTAAAGGGAAGAAAATCAGTCTGTCAGCACATGTTACAAGTTAAATATTTGAATAAACATAAGTTTTGCTCTCATACTGTATTTCTTGAAAGTAAATGAGAAAGAAAATGCAGAATAGAGAAATTCATTGTGTCAACATGAAATACTATGTCAGCAAACTTTCAAGAAAACTTGGATTGTTGTAGGAAGTGGCTTTAGCGTGTTGTGTGGAGGGTGCTTTTCCATCATTAGTCATTACTGAACTGGTATCGAAATGATGGGATCATGGCATTGTGCTATTGAGATGTCATCTTTAAGATATGATTTTAAAAAGAGTAATAATTGAGTATAGTACTGGAAGACATTTGGGCTTTTTTCCTGAGGAGAATGCCAATTTCTCCAGTCACATTTCAACTTAAATGATTCAATCCTGCTTCTCCTTTATCTTCCACCACTTCAAATATCGTATTATTACAGCTATTTCAATGATGTATATGAACATTTTTCCCTTGTAGTGAAATATATGATTTGAGATACATGCTCAAGTATAAATTTCCTTCCCTAGCTTTAGAGTCCATGCCTACTCATTGGACAGGAAGAAGTGTTAATATTAGGTATTTTGATTCACATTTTGAAGGGGAGGTTTTAGCTTTTTCAATTTAATTAAGCAGTGTAAATGTCTGTGTATGTGAACAGAAGTGATGGAATACCTGTGGATAGATGTCTGAAAGAAACTGTGTTGTGGATGTTTTAGTGTATGTTGCAAATAATCATTTTCAGCAGTTCATGATAGTCCTCATCTTGAGTAAAGTAAAATGCAGGTGTGACCAACATAAAAGGCATTTTTTCCATGTCTTTATTTTGCATATAATTGGTGAGGATAGTGTTAAACTCATAATGAGGAGAGGCTCTTTAGATCCTGTTGAAATGCAAAGTGTTTGGTGTTAGGCAGTGATCAGGACCCACTTATCTGCAGAACTTTGCTTTGTGTCTAAGTGCAAACATTTTTCCCGTTCCCTCACTTCTCTTTTCCTGGGCCATTGTTATTTAGTAGGCAATTGCAGATTTACAAAATCTTGATGATGATTTTTTTTTAAAAAAAAAAAATTATTTAAACAGTGTGGTGACTTTTGAATAGAACATTGGGTATCCTTCTGATACAGAAATATCTTTTCCTCTCTGTCATTCAATACAAGGAAAAAGAGGGAAAAAATCTTGAGACGGGCACTCATCTCTCTTCTGTCTTGTCTGATTTTACATTCATTCTTTTGAAAATTGTACATCCAAAAAATTCATTGGCCTTCCTCTTCTCAGCACCTTCTGACTCTTTCTTATTCTTCATCTACCGTAACTCAAGAGCTTTGCTAGCCTCCATTAAAAAAATATTTTCTTCTGTTCTTAGGAAAAATTATAGTTTATTGGGTCTGGACTCATGCTATAATTCCTTGAGCTCTAAGTGTAGCTGTGTATATTCACTGTCGTTTCTGTCGCGCTGCAGGTGATAGCCCTGAAACCAGACTTTAGAGTAAGAATGGAAGAGCTCTGTTCCATCGTGCAAAACCAGTCTTATATCTTGCAGTTTTCCTTTCCTTCGCTCTGGAAAAATGAGGAATGCCTTTTTCAGTTCTCGCCGGTTACTTTCTTCAATATTTGTAGACTATTCTGAAGTATTAGGATGTGTATGTGTTTAATTTGACAACATATGTGCACTCTGTTTACTCTTTCATTAAAAAATAAAGTTTCCTAAGTCCATGAAAAAAAAATCTCTCAACTCCCTCCGATTTGTCAGCATTTCTGTGAAAAATGCGCAAAATTATCAAAATATTCTAGCCACACGCAAGCCATGTGTAAAGAGAAGAAAGGTTTGTATATTCAACTCAAATTACACTAGCATTTTCTTTATCATTATCAATTGCATATATTCTATAACTGACTCTTTTCTGAGGTAATTTTCATTACCGTTTCTCCTTAGAATTTAGTGTCTGTGTTTAGATTTGAAGACATACACAAAAATATATGGTTTCTGAATTCCAAAATTCTAAATTCCGTTTTATTTTACTGCCTGTTGTAATGGCACCCTTGGATCCCAAGTAGTCCTTAGATGGCCTCACAGTGGGTGGATGTTACGTGCTCTTTCCGCCTGCTTGCTTCCCGTTCAATGTGAGAGATGTTCGTGCAAGCATCCTCTGCAGGTACATCATGTTATAACCACACTCTGACACCAACCCAGGCATTCTTCTCCAGGGATCCAAAGCCTATTGAGCCATTTCAAATAATGACTTTCATTTAATAGTCTGTAGTTTAAACTGGAAAGAATATGCAGTTTCTTTTATCCGCCCTGATTGAAACAACAGGGTTTCAGACCAGCAGGGTTTCTAATGGTGTTTCTTCTGGATATGGGAGTACTCTCATCCTTTTCTAAAAGTATGCACTCCTTAACGCCTTGTCTAATACATCCTAGCATTGTCACTGGGTCACAACAAACTCATTTTGTTTCCACAAGCTATTGGTCATTTTAAGATGGCTACATATCAAGGAGGATTGAAGTCTTTCAGGAGGCTCAGGTTAGATATTAGGAAAAATTTCTGCATGGAAAGAGATTCAAGCCTTGAAACAGGCTGCCCAAGGAAGTGATGGAGTAAAATTCCTGACAGTGGTCAAGAAAGGTGTAGCTGGGGCACTTAGGGATTTGGTTTAGCAGGCATGGTTGAAGGGCTCAGTGGTCTTGAAGGTCTTTTCCAACCAGAATGATTCTGTGATTCTAAATGGGACTTTTCATTTTGATTTCTTTGTAAAGTTAGTACATGATGAAGAATGTTTTGTTTGTATGATGTTTGATCCTATAGCTGTTCCCTAGACCCTTTAAAAATTCTTGTTTTCCAACTTTGGGGAGAATTATATTTCCAAGGAGAATTATATTTCCAAGGCAGCTTTCTCCTAAAGGGTCTAAGTTATGAAACCTACCAAGTATCTGTAGGCAGTAAATATGCTTAAATAGACGAGGTTACTCTGTGATGGACTATTTCTAAATTCTGTGTTACTCTGTTAAACCTTTATCAGCAACTCTATAATGTATTGTTCCCTTTTTCTTAGTTCCTCTGACACTTTTTGGTACATTTAATTATTTTTTAAATCCAATCTACCTTATTTTTTCAAATTTTTAAGAATTTGAAATGGTGTATGGAGTATTATAAAAATATGTATATTAAGGTAATGAGTTTGAAAATCTCAGATTTGGAAGATTTTACTACAGCAGACTTGGTATACTTAAGTGCAAAATATTTGTTGATTTCTTTTTTCACTGAATAACTGTTACCAACTTCTTAAAAAAAAAAAAAAAGTAGCAGGATACTGATTATTCGCAGTAAAAAGTATATTGGCACATTATAGAAGTACTTTTTTTTTTTTTTTTTTTTTTTCACCTTGGGAAATTCCATTTGGATTTAGCTGGGTTATGAAGTGCTTTCAAAGCACACATTGTCTTTGCTTGTTTGAGTTTCTCAGGAAAAATTGATCGCATGCCAAAACCCCTGAACAGTATGGTTGTGCTATCATCACCTACAGTCATTGCCTGTTAATACCTGGTTGCTGCCAGGACGACTATAGTGAGAGGGAAAGAAGCCAGACCCCATTTTAGCTCCATTTGCTAGAATTTCAGCTCCATTTGCAGAAGTTACATAGAAAAATAAAAGACAGAAGAAGAAGAAGAGGAAAAAATCTTTCTGATTGAAAGAGGGCTTTATAATAAATTCTTGGTATTCAGTGCACAAGCAGCAGCTTTGAACTGGCGTCATTGTCTCTGGATCTGACTAATCTGCTGGATTGAAAAGGTGTGGGTATGTGTCTCAACTTGTTGCTCTACAGCCTTCTAGACATACAGAAATAAAGGGATGGTAAATGATAAGGAGAAGGAAATAAGAATATAGAGTGTACTTTTCCTCTTTATAAGGACTTGATGCATCTGTGATCATAAAGATGCATATTTTTCTGACATTCACTTTTTGGAAAGTTGCAGTAGACACAGTGGATCTGGAGAAAGACCTGGAAACACTTGACAGATAGAAGTTTTCTTAGAGAGTTAAGCAACTCAGTCTGTTTTGTTTATTATAAAGACTGCCAGTAATTAACTGGTTGACCGGTTAAGAATGAAGTCCAGTAAGAAAATAGGTATAATGGAAGATTTTTATTTTGTTGTTTTGAATCTTTTTTTTTTTAATGATGAGGAATTAAGCATTGGAATAAATCTTTTTTTTTTTTTTTTTTTTTTTTTTTTTTTGAAAAAAAAAAAAAAAAGTTTTTTTTTTTTTTTTACCCTGTCAAATCAAGGCTGATTTTATTTCTGGAAAATCTGACCTGTAACACACAACTTATCTTGGGCTCCTTAGCGAAGCTATGGATGGTGCAGTCATCCTGTGTGAAAGGCTAAACAAGATTCTAGCCTTGTGTACCTGTTAAACAGGATTAGAAAGATTATTTGAATCCAATGAATCCTGAAATTACTGGCTAAGCAATTATTACCCAAGTACAAAAGATTATATGAATCACTTTATTTGAAAATGCAGAAGTCTGATGATACTGCTAAAAGGTGCTGAAACAGCTATCTATTATATTATTTTATTATTTTTTGACCCAGTGTGTGAAGTAGGCTGATTATCATATTTTAAAGATAATGTAAACAGAATTCCCAATGAGTAGTCCAGTTGGGTTTTGCTCATTGGAGTGTAAATTTTGAAGTATTTCAGGTTAAAGACTCTCAAATAGTAAATTTAATTCCATTTTCTGCTTTGTCATTATGTTTGAAATATTTGCAGACTTTTAAGGGGAGGGGAAAAAAAAGAAATAGTAAAACAGGAGACATGATTTGAATGTTTTATATAGCATGAGAAATGAAACTTCTATAACAAGCCAGGAAAGCTCACTCTTATCTTAAATTTTGCAATTAAGTTTTTCATTCCAAGATAATTTCAAAGTGGAAATGGAAAGAAGATTCTACATATTCTGTGGGCAGGCAAATGGTTCATTCCCTGGTGAATGCCTCAAATAATATACCAGAAAGCACAATACTTGTCATAGGAGTAAGAAGCTGTTTCTCTTTTATCAGCATTGCTGATGTCTTCAACTAGGTCTTCCCTTTAGTGCCCACAGTTCATACAGACATGCCTCTGTCAGGTTTAATTAGCTGTCTTTTTTTAATTAGCTGATATTTTTAGCACTGTAGCTGCAGCATTAACTACATCCTGCAATCCTTTTTTTCTGTTTCTTCAGATGCAACTATTGTAGATAACTCTAGTAATTAGTTATTTGTGTATTAATTATTCTAATCTATAGTATACAAAGAAGTGAATATGTTTTATGTAATATATAAAAAGGCTAGCAGCTAAGACCTGTTTGAAAGTCATCTCAACATCATGAAACTCAATGCAGTTGAGTTAGCAGCCAGTACTGCTAACACTATCTTAAAGATATGTCTGAGGCTTTTGAGTTGATTGCCTTTTAAAGTCTTATCACATTATCACATTGTGATTTGACAAATACTTCAGAGATTATAATGATCACAATTAAACTAGAACACAGCACTTAAAATTCTGTAATTCTTCCATACAAAAACTAATTATCCTGTGGATCTTCTGTATGTGGTTGGGAGAGTTTCCAGTTTATTGTCCATCATCCACCAAAGCAGCCACTAAATAATAATTCTGTATCTGCATGAACCTTGATTTGAGATTTACCTTTGCAAATCTGTACATCAGCAGCCTCCTAAAGTGATCTGTACTCTATTGTGAGGGCAAACTTACTTTTCTGATAGAAATCTGTTTCCACATCTTTTTAATAATCTTAGATAAATTAATTGACAGTAAATTAGAGTGGTGCCCTGTTGCTCTATGTAGCAGGAACTAGCACTTTCAAAGACTATTGTATTTAACTTTCGCAGATAAATATATTTTAAATCAAAGTACATGTTCTCCCATTACAAAACTTAATGATTACTGCTATTAATTTGAAAAGTACTCTTCCAAAAGTGTCAGAAAAGCCAGTATTTTAAACTTGGATAAGAAGAAGCCTTAAAAACTGTACTGTCCCTATGCTGGGATGCTTATAAATTAGATTTTCTTAAGTGCCTTGATTGTGACTAAAGATATCTATGTATATATTTAAATATATACTTACTGTATTTTACTTACTTTTTAGTTGCTACTATTTTTTTATTCTTTCAAGAAAGATGTGCCATGAATCTTAATTTTGATATCCAGAATTTAAAGATATTTTGATAATATTCTTATCACAAATTCTAACTGGGAGAGAAAAGTATGCCTGCCATAGAAGTACATAGAAGTACTGTAAAACTGGAATATTGAGCTTGGAACTTTTGGAATATCTTCCTTTTAAGCATTTCTAATTATCGTTCCCATTAGAGCACCTTGTCAGAACAGATAATGGAACTGAATAAAATGAAATATTAAGCCAAAATAATCTTGAAAACATTGTCAGGCCCATAATTATGTAATCATCACCCTTAATGTTTTTATTTCTGGTCATGGTCTATTACAAAAAGTTTTATAGAAGCTTAATATAAAGAAAATTTTTAAAAAGCATAAACACATTAAGAAGGCTTCTATGTAAAGGCAGCTTAAAGAATTGACAACTTGAAAAAATGATGAATTCTAATTTGTATTTAAGATGCATCAAATATGGAATTTGGCTGATATTTTTGATGTTATATCAGAATGGCAAAATGGCTTTTTGTTAGTATAGTTTATTATTAACTCTAGTGCTTACTGGACAGTAGAGAATTTCTCATTTGTTCCAGTACCTCTCAGTATCTCTCATTTGTCTGCTGTGTAAGTGTAGGAGTGCTTGCAGCCACTGACTGGAGAGAAAGTAGGAGAGTCTTGGAAAGTAGCTGGCTTCTGCTTGTCGTTTTAGGATTATAATTGCTCATTGTCTGCTTTGCTTAATTGCTGCTATATAGAATAATGAAGCTTATTTAGCAAAATGTTAATTCATTATGTATACTGGGAGAGAAAAAAGAACCATAGTGGTGGTGAGAAAACAGATTTATTTTGACTACTTGTGTCTTCATGCATATATTCCTTTTCCCAATTATTTTGTAATGAGAATACCCAAATTAATAAACAGAGGTGCATAATCCACTGCTTAAGTTTTTGTAACTTTAAACTTTCTGTACATATCAAGTCCAGTTTTGCTTCTGGAAATGAAAGTTGTCTCATGGTGCACTGAGTTCAGTTTGTCTTAGTTTTCACTGGGCATCAGAAGATCTTCCTTTGGAGAGAAGGCGCTAGTGGTTTTGCTCTTGTTGTGGTACAGCTATCTCTGCTTGTCTTGTGGCTACTAGCCACAAAATTCCTTGATTGGATAAAACTGCAACTACATGTTGGAAGTACTGGTTTACTTTATGGTATTATGTGCTGTAGTTCAGTCACTTAATGTACACTATTAGTAACTAGCTTATGGCATTATTAATTAGCACAAATCTCTTGTTCCCCTCTGCCTAGGTTTCTTCTTACTCTGTTCTAAGTCTAAGTAGCAGCATTTGATATGGAAGAAATTACTCTTCTGTGATCACAATTTGAAGGCATATTAGTCCCTGTTATCCCTGTGACATGCTCAGATAGCAAGAAGAAGAGTTGATACCCAGAAAATCTGCATAAATAGTGATTCATCGGCTTACCTTATTACTGACATATAGTTTCATAAAAGCTTTGTTGCGTGTAGGTACAGAGCAAATTTGTATGGACACTGTTTCTGTGACCATCCCAAATGTTATTCAGCAATGCACAGCAGAACTAGTGTTTCCTTTCTGTGTTCAAGGTTCTCTACAGTTTTCATGAGAGGGAAGAGCTGGGCTTGTGTTGCATATTATTACCTTATCAAAGGGAGATGTAGGCTTTCAGTGTGACTGTAATAAATTAAAGTGCAGATAAATGCACGCAGAATGTGGACTTCTAAGAGAACAGAAATAGTGAAGCTTGGTTCCTGGTTGGTTGACTTTTAGTGACTAACATACTGAATAAAAACACTCACGACTGAAATGACAAATGAGTGAAACTGCTGAATCTTATTACTGTGGGGATTTTCTCTGTTCTCACATTCTAGAGCTGGAGATGTGTTTCTCAAATAGAACAGCAGCTAAGATTTCTGAAACAAGGTTTAGCATGCTTAAAAGAACAACCCTGTTAAATACCAGGGAATACTAAAGTTAAAGAGAACAGTAGTTTCAAGGTAAAATAATGGTGTTGATGAATTTCACATTTTGCAACTATTGCTGTAGAAGAGGGTTAGCCCACAAGACTCACCAGTCTAATTCTTTTAAAGTGTGCGTTTATTTAGGCCAACTTGAACACCAACCTACACTCGTAATGAGTTATCAGATAATTAACTACTTCAGTTTATCTCACAAATGGCCTGTATTGGCTCATGGGTACTGCTGTTCACCTTCACAAGCTATTTTGCAGTGGATGTGGGAATGAGTTCTCAAGATCATCCCTTTTCCCCTTTTATACACCTTCCACTAGAGGTAAGTGTGGTTTGGGGAGTAAGGGTGGGATGTCTTGAGATAAAAGCGATGTGGGCTTCTTAAATTTTTTTGCAAACATCAATTAAGGCATGTAGCTGGGGATGGGCAAAGATTCAGCTGAATTCTTATTTTTTTGCCCAGAGAAGTTACCCAGGCCTAAACTGACATGCTTTCTTTGAACTGGGAGTCAGAAATCCCTTTTCTCTTCTGTTTTTCTGCTGCAGAAATTCCCAACATTCCCATTATGTGGGCTCCAGAGAGGGGTAAGCAACATCTTCAATCCCACCCAATCATTTCCAAACTAATTCTTTGCTAGTATTTTTTTGCTTTTTTTAATCATCATCAGAAACAGTTTCCAAACACATTTTTCCCATTTGTTTGATTTTCTTGTGGATTCTCATATTTTTGTTTTATAGGAAGGTCCCATGGCCTCCCCAAGCGCTAGGGCCAGACTCATCTGCTGTTTCCATTTGTGTGCTATTCTCTTGTGGATTTTCATGGTTCGCTCTATTGATCTTAATGGTATTACCAGAGGGTGAGCATCTAGATCCTTCAGACTGTTTAATTCATGGTATCCTCCGTTACTGGAAAAGCGCTGTCACCCTGCTGGCCTGTCACTCTGCTGACAGACTTGTGTTTCCTCCTTGCTGGCAGTTGCATCCGATTATTCCTGGGCCTTGGCCTGCTGCTGCCCTACCTGTGTGAGGATGCCTGGCGTTCATTGCTCTCTGTGCACGCTGCCCGTTTGGCCCCGTCCTCCTGCAGCCTGGCACTGTGCCTGGGGGTCTGGCACTGCCTCTTGACCAGCTAATTGCTCGATAGCAACTTCCCGCTGCCTTCTCCATCTGCTCAACGGCGCGGCACGCATTGCCTCCTTTCTACCCGTCGTGTCTGAGGGCCTGTGGGCACCAGCCTTCTGCCACCCTGTGCCCGACTGCACCTCGAGTGCCTGCTGAGCGTCCCCGCTGCCACCGGGCGACTGCTCCTCTGCTGCTTGGCACCTCTGCTGGCTGCTCGGTACTGCTTTGTGGACGTGCTGAATGGCTGGCATCGCCCTCCTGCCTCTTCACCCGCTTCTTGGTTACTCCGTCCCCTTGCTGCTCTCTGAGTCTGCTTCCTCGCCGGTACTGGCCCTCTTGCTGCCCTGTCCCCTCGGTGTTATGCCTGGCATTTCTATCATCCTGTCCTGCCCACCTGCCGAGATTTTGTATCTAAATATGCTCCAGTTTGAAAAATTATGAAGAAATGTAAGGAACGGGGAAAAGCTATTATCTGGCTCCTTCATGATCTGATTAAGTTCAACATATCAGGAAAAAGACTATTGCCAATACCTGCATCCAGCTCTTCACAGAACTGCCCTATCCTGTTCTCCTCCTTACAAAAATGGGTCCTGGATCTTAGCCCTTGCTTCCCATCACCTCACTTGGTAGGTGTATGGCTGCTCAGTAATATTGTATTCAGTATTAAATTCAGTACTCAAGCACATCACTAATTACCTGCAGTAGTTCTCACAGAATCCGTGGAAGGTAGGTAATTAAGGAAGGAAACAATATGTTGCTGAGGCTCAGGAAGATTAAGGGCTGAATATAGAGCTATGCCCAGTAAACATAGTGGATGTAATGAGCTGAATAGGGAATTATACAAATCTCTTATTTAAAATACAAGGTTGCAGCTAACCCAGAAAAGACACTGAATCGTTGTAAGATTACTGTACTGCAGCATGTCCTAGTTCTTGTTTCCCAATCTATTGAGCCCCATGTACAGGGAGGACGTTCAGCTGCCAGTTTTACATGTGCTTTATGAGATTTTTTTCACAAATTAGAATCAGGGTTGAACTGCATGTGTAAGGTTTATGGCAAGGGAATACATCATTGTCAGAGCTTGGAATGGAAAGGACAACTTGCTTCTTTTGTCTGAATTCAAATCACTTGGCCTCCTTGAACCCAGCTCTTCCACAACTTCAGCTTCCTCAGTGTGTTTGTTTTCTAATAATGCTTTTGAATCCAGCACCAACCAAGAACCAGAATGAATATTCTGTCATGATGAGCCTGTTAATTTCATAATAAAGTCTTCTTATGATTAAAATCATTGTAACATTCTTCTAACTTCAGGTGGCAAGCCCTCCAGATATATATTGTTGCTATTTTCAGGGACACCCTAAACATGCTAAATTATGTCTAACTAGTATTTTACAGGTGTCAGCATTCCTTAAATCAGCTGCCTCTTGTGCAGGGCTAGCTATGGAATATGAAAAATGCTCTATGAGATAGCAGTTTGCTGCCAGCACCAACTTCACGCTGTGTGTAATGGTTTCCAGTACAGCAAATAATGTTCCAAATAAAAGCCAGTAGGAATGTTCTCCCAGTTTTCACATGAGCCTCTAGATATACCTAGATATCTCCTATCCTGCTCTGAAGAACAGGTGAACGCTAACCTTGACTCCTAGTAAAATACCCTAGACTCTCCTGTCCTCTCTCTTCTTCACCTTTCCAACTCGGTCTTGTTTCTCCAAGCATTTTTTTCCACGACCTTACAAGCTCTTAGACATAGTAGGCTGAGTCTCTCACTTCCCACCAGCTTCACACTATTGAGGGTTCTGGTAACTAGAACAGATCTGAATGGCGATTCTTTTTGCCAAGATTTAACGCTCCATTTTACTTTGCCTGTTTTGCTGCTTAGATTATTGTCTGATCTGAGCATGTGAGAAAAGTAGGAATATTTACTCTAGCACTGTAGGGCTGTGGGACACATCTAGAGCTCATTTCTTATCCCAGCAATAAGGCATCTTTTAGTGCAGTGTGTTAATTATTTTCTCTTAGAAAATGTTGCTTGTTTTCATGTAGAATTCAGGTTGTATAGGCTTTAAGTTAAAGTGCAGAAGAACAGGAGGAGCCCACTGACTGAAAATAAACCTGCTGTGCATTTTCTTGGTTGAACTGTATAGCTACTGGAAAATTGTTGCAGTGCTTTCCAGATGCTTTAGTAAGATATCCTGGAAAATCAGTTTTGTGTCTGCAATGGTTAAGATATGGTACGAATACGTTATTCAGTAGAAAGACTGTATTGAGTTGAAAGAATACATAATAGTTTTTAATCTATAGATGAATCACAATTTTATTGAAGAAGCAAAGAAAAATTTGGACCCAAAGCCCCTGGAACAACATCTGTCAAGATCTATCACACTTCTGAAACAAAGTAATTCAAAATTATTCTGTCATTTTGGATTTTGTTAAGTTATTTCTTTTTAATCTAACCTGTGCACTTTTCAACGAAAGAGATTTGACATTATTTTCTGGAATACTCATGAAGAGTTATGAGATTTTCTGGCATGTAAAGTTTCCCTTTCTAAAATCACTAAATTTCCTATTCTCAGCCTAACTGTATTTCAGTTTTATTTCCTCTTCCTGGTCTCTTATGTATTGTCTCTGATAGTAAGTTTAGTCAAAACCTTTTGCAGTTCTAGTTTTAGTAATTTGTTGAACTCCAGTGTCTAAATTCCCCAAACTTTTTTTTGCATATTCTCTTCTCACTTTAAAGCAAGTTTTAAGTGTTATCCATTAATAGCATTCCTTGTGATGATGTTCAGTGTAGTCATGTTAGAATAGCTATTTTTGCTGTTGTTTCTGAAAAAATAAATTAATGAATAACATACAATCTTTTGCTCTCAGAAAGCAGGGTGGATTTAAGCATGATCACTTTGTTGCCCCTTTATTGCCAGAAGGTTTTACACCATCTTGATCCCTGTAATTGCTGACTTCAGTTTCACCTGTTTTTGTTTAAGAGTAATATATCCTACAGAATGATTGGTATCCCTTGGAATTCAAATTTTATTGGATCTGTGTATATTCTATCTGGGACATATTTGTTTAATTTTTGACATGGATGACGTCGATACATGTGACGCTAAAGATGATATATGCCTATTATTTCACACATCAGCAGGGATGAAAACTTTTGCAGTCACAATTCATGTAACAATTCTGTGGAAGGTATAGTGAGGCAGAGTAAATTCCAGTGACACTGCTGTTACCTATTTAATTAGTGGTAAATACCTTTTTCTTGAAAAATGCTCAAAGCAATGCTATACTATTTTTGTATGATTGCTTTTTAGTATTACAGTTTGCAACCCATGACTTTTTTTTGAATATATCTGGGAAAAAATAAACATGATTTCATCTGGGTTTCCTTTTCTTCACATGTCCTTTATTTGAGTAGAGGTTAGGAAAAGGTGTTTACATTTTTCTAATGTATTAATGTAAACACTATGCTTAAAATGCAGTCTCTTTTTGTTTCCCTGTTGAGACAATATTTGTGGCTTCAAGACAGTGAATTTCCTTTGGTAAACTAATATATTCACAAATACTAGACATAGAAAAGAACTATTTATCTATCCTTCAATGAGTGTTGCAGAATTATTCCCCACAGTACATTTCTTTTGTTGTTTTGTCCAGACAGGTTTTAGAACTTCAATACGCTTAAGTTTCTTTCACTTCATTTGTAAGACTGATAAAGGCAAGTAGATTTCATGGTTGGGAAGTCTTATCTGGTATTGCATCTCAATTTTTGCTTAATTTAGGCTTTTATTGCTTTCATAATATGCTGTAGCAACACTAAATATTTTTTTCTACTTTTGCCATTTGCTTTCATGAAATATTTTTAGACTGTAATTAGCCTTTTCGTTTAATATTTTTTCCTTATGAACTGAAGATTATAAAATAAGTTTTTATTGGAACTGTGACAATCCCCTATACCCCTGAAGAAACAGGTTTTGCTGATTTTGAAGCAAATTGAGTGCCACCTACATCTTCAGCCGTATTTTAGGCCTTGGGCTACAGTTTCCTTTTCAGGAGTGAAAAAACTAAATGACTTAATGCTGTTTGATATGCACAATATCCTTCCTTCTTGGAGATCCTTCTTGAAGCTTATTTTTTTTCAAACAAAATACTCTTTGTTTATCCAGTGGTATACACAATGGAGTGCATCTACAGAAATGCTAAAAACTAAGCTCTCTCTCAATTTCTTCTACATTTAATTCAGATTTTACTATAATCTCATGTTCCACACTGGTGTTTCCTAGAATGAGAAAAACAGAGAAAGACATGAAGTTTCTTTGGATTCCTTTTTGTCCTAATAATGTTGTTTCCTGCATCATCTTAATGAGAAGCTGCTATTTGAATCACCTTTGAATCACCTTTGCTCTTTGCAGACAAGAGACAATCCATAACTGTAGAGTTTTGTTTTCAGTTCCTAGGCATAGGAAAAATGAATTTACTAACCTGTCTGGCACTTTTTTTTCCAATTAATAGCTTGCCACATTTTTAAGACAGGCTATATTTTTTCTCCATAAATATTATATATCTGTCTTTGTTTCTTTTTTTTTCTGCTCATTTTTTAGTTTGTTTTTAAAGGATTTTATTTATCTCTTGAATCTTGAGTGACTAAACTTAGATGCTTATGTTATCTCTGTTATTCTGAGTTACTGTCTC
This sequence comes from Nothoprocta perdicaria, assembly GCF_003342845.1. Taxonomy (NCBI): domain Eukaryota; kingdom Metazoa; phylum Chordata; class Aves; order Tinamiformes; family Tinamidae; genus Nothoprocta; species Nothoprocta perdicaria. Next base: position 72,024 of record NW_020456087.1, on the reverse strand, counting down.
TCTTATCCATATACATTATGTTGAAATTGCAATTTAAATTTAATCTGCCTGTTTAGACTTAATTTTCATAGGTGCTTCTCTGAATGTGAACCACATTGCTGTGATAGTGAGCAACTTGGTATTTAATGCAGGAGTTCGGATCTATCTGATCAGTCCAGCGTGCAAGGAAAGGACCAAGTTTTGCCCTGTGCCTCTCTAAGAGTATGTTCTGCATTACCAGTTAGAAACTGCAGCTTTCCACAGTGCTCCTGCTAGTACAGAAGTAAATCTGCTTTCCATGTTTCCACACTTAATAAACTGTGGGTTTTTTAAATAATAATTATTAAAAAACCCTTTCTGCAAAACTTATTGCTGCCAGAAATTAGATCCAGATTCTCTCATAAAGTGTGTTTGGGGTAGGGGAAGGTTGGGAAGTGCTTATATACATAGTAATTATAATGCTGTAGCTATCTCGGTGAAGTGTTGCCTACACGAAAATAAGAGGTTTCAGAGATTTCAAAGTTAAGAACTGAGCAGTTAGGAGATGAAAGGATATTCATCTGTACAGTACAAATTTGCCTTAATATGAAAGTATATGAAAGATTGGTAGAGCTGAGAAGTGTTATCAAGTGATGGGGCTGGTTTTACCTAGAATATGAAAGACATTATTGCATCTTTTAAACCGTAAAAAATAACTTCAACTGAAATTTTAAATGAAATTTTTAACAAATTAAGTTAGAGGAAAACATTTTATATGCACTTTGTATTATTAACTATGTAAAAGATTAGTTAATAAAAAAAAACCCCAAGTTTCAGAGAAAAAGGTAAGCATATTATACTGAACATTCCTCATTCTGAATAGTTTAAGAATTCTAGTGGCTTGGATTTCAGTGCTCCATACTGCATCACTTTCAACACAGTACTTTTTGGTTTTAATAATGTTGTTGTTTTGGTAGGAGCTGTGCAATCACAATGCATTTTTGAGAGCTATGCTAAGAGAGCTGAATTATCTAGATTTTACTATTTGCAGTATTAAGGTCAAAAGGGATTGCTTTAAAGATAATGGGCTGAAAGCGTACCTGAAATAATAGTGCTGCAAGACCCTCATGACTGTCCTAAGAGCATCAAATTCCATCCTCCTTTTAAGAAATTTCTTATCCAGCTGTTTCCATGAGAATCTGTAAATATTAAAAAAAAAAAAAAAAAAAAAAAAGGTGATTTTTGCCAGGAGTTAAATAATTCTGTATATCACTTTGGGTTTTAGAATCTATTCAATTCTGTTATTCATTTTAATTGTTTGGTTCCACTGAGTGCACCCTTCAGGTACATCTATATGAACAAGCTGTTTAGGCTCTGAACGCCTATATTCTATTATTGGATCTCACTGAAGAATTGTTTCAAGGAGCTTTCAAGTTTTGGCAAAGCTGCCTTAAAGCTTTCAATGTTACACTTTACCATTTACCTTGGGAATAAGGATGCTATGCAAGGGAATCTTCAGAGTAAGTGAAAAACTCCTTGCAATTCCATGATATTGGAATTGGCATGATATATTCTTGCAGAATTATCATTCAGTATTCCCTCCTTTACAGTGAAGGTGTATTTTAGGAGGGATATTTTGTTGTTCTTCAGTAGTACATTGACTGTCTTAGAGCCTTTGAAGGAGGTTTTTGTGGAAGAAACTCTCATGAACATTCATAGGCAATATTCATATTTAACACAAGGCAGCAAACTATAGGCAGTAATTACAGGAGGCAGTGCTGCTGCTGGTGTCAAGAGAAAAAGGTTCCACATCTCAGCCTCGATAACAAGTGCCTCAGAGTTAAAGCATTGCAAAAGATTTTATTTTGAGAATCAAATTGCAAATAAAGACTTGGTTCTTTCACTGTCGACCAGACTGGGCAAGTCCCTAGAGAAAGCAGCAGATATTTCTGCTGGCAGATTTGTATTCTGTCTGTAGTGATGAGAATCTCCAAAGAATGGGATCTTTTCGCTTCCTGTGGTGTTAATATCATAGCCAAGCAAAGGGATGAATTTGTTCCTCATATGTAATTGTAGATCTCACCATGTAATATACTTTTTTACTTTAGAAGGAGACCCAAGTTGTCATTAATTCTGTATGAAATGAAGCAAACTTTACCTCGTCTCATTTTGGCATAGATGCATAATCAAAACAACAATATGCATAATCAGAATATAGGGTATTTTTTACGAGAGTGAGCTCTCTGTTTATCAGAACACTAGTTAAAGTTAATTGTATTGTTGTTGCATTTATTGTAGAATTCTTATTTACACATTAAGAACTTTAGCCAGTTTCTACTGGATGATTATGTGATTTGCTGAGAACAAAGCCAGTACTTTTTTCCAGTTTGTTAATTTCTATAGCAGATACAACAAACTGTGTAATTTCTTCTGTGGAGCAGTTTGAAGTAATTGAGGGAAAAGTTAAAAGAATAGTCACAACAAATAAAGAAAATTAATAATATTTCTGTAATAGCAGAAATGTATCACTTTCTTTTCCAGCAAATCTTCTGTTGTACTGTTTTTATTGAACAACTAGGAACGCAGTTTGACATGAAATGGGGGTTGAAATAGGAAGTATAGCAGTTTGCATTGAAAAGTAGGACTATCCGTCTGGCCCTTTTTAAGAATAAAGTATAGTGGTTTGTTTCCAACTTTTTTTTTTTAACATGCTCATCCCCTTAACCTCTCCCTCTGTACAAAAACACTGTCTTTTGACACTGGCATCATCCAGCTGTAACAACATCTGGCTGGCTGCATAAATCTGCACGGAACCTAAATGCTTTCCTCATAGCATAGAAAAACATCTTGTAAGTGTTTTCTTTGCTTGGTTAACTGTTTTTAAAAAATCATTGTTATTTTAGTTTCATCACAGTGGACAGGTGTGAGCAGTATCATAAAATTCAGATCAGTTTGTATGGCTTAAATTTTTTTACACATTTACTAATTATTAAAACTGCTAATTAAAAATATTAGATTAAAATAATGTTTATCAAGTGAGATAAATATAAGAAATTGGATTATTACTAACATTATCCATGGTTTTAATGAGAAATGCATATGGCTTTATTGTTCAGGTGCAAACATTTTGTTAACATTTCTATTAAGTGAATGAGGTCAGCAAATTTATGTAAATCTACCATAATCAGAGCTAACTCAAAATTTAGAAACCTACAGAGGTACTGAGACACGTTGCAAGTCCAAGTTTTGTTTTTCTACTGATTTCATTTAGCTTTTCAGGTTCACTGTGTATAAAAATGCAACAAAGCATCTTTCTCCAAATTCTATGCAAGTTGTGAATAAAAATTAACCTGAGTATAGTGAAGGAAATCTCTAGAGTAGTTTGATTTCAGCTGATGAAAGAAAGGCCTTTCAGGAATGTTGCACATACTGCTTTTTGGATTATGTAACGCACTCCCAGATAATTCTTTCCTTAAAAAATAATGATATCATTAAGCTCAACTATTGCAAATTAAATATATATCTGGGTCTTGCAGAAGTCATTGAAGTGTTTTCTGGAGGTATTGGAACCAAGCAGGTTTTTTTCATTTTCATAAGCATGGTGGAACTCTCCTGACAGAACCATGTGCAGATATTGGTTTATAAATAAGAAGGTTATTTGAGTCATCTCCAGCCTCCTCAGCCTTTAGAATAATGATAAATCATATGAATAGTATGATGAATCCTCCTGGAGAGAGAGACAGGGAATTTGGAAGGGGCAGGGTACAAGAATTGTGGATACAGTGAGGAAGAGAGCACAAAGAGTAGACTTTCTTTTTCTATATTTAGTCAAATCTAACAGCAATCACTGTGACACTTGCTCCTCATGCAGATAAAATCTGTAGGGATCCCTGTCATTCCGCAGGGTTTGGGATCTAGCTGGCAGCAGAGCCGGTGTTGATGTGCTGAGAACGCCAGCAGATTTCAAATCAGCTTCTCATGCGCCAGAACTATTGCCGTAATGGGGAAATTACGGGGTGTGTGCAGGTAAACCAGGTTGTGGGTTTCAGTGCTAGTTGTCTACGTTAATCGGTGTTTCACCCGTCTTTCACTGTATGTAGACCTGATTTGAGAAAAGAGGAAAAGGGACCTGGAATCATGTCATGTAATAAGGGAGTGTGTACCAAGCTGGGCCTGATAAGAGCAAGAAGGAGATAGAATAAGGCCCCTTATAATTTTAGACCTGTTTTGTTTTAGACGAAACAAAGTCATCCAAGCCTGGGAGAGCTCTCTGTGAATGTCACTATGCATATGACAGACACGGCAGCATTTGCCATCAAAAAGACATAACAGGAGCAGCCGAATGGAGAATCACCAGACTCGGATCAAGTCTGTTGTTATTGTACACGGAAAGGGGCCCGGGTCGTTGCTTCATGAGGAGGATCAGGTTCCCATGGCAGAACAGCACGGGACTGGTATCCACGTAGCACCACAGGTCCATAGGGGCTTGTGGGCCCAAACGTAGTGATGGACACTGATGTCAGATGTTCTGCACGCCACAAGTGTGACACAGGTGACACTATGTACAGGCCCATCAAGAGTACTCAATGATGACTTGCTCTTCAGGAAATGGTTACACTCAGGCTGTTAACTTCTGAGATGCATGTGGCATTATCGAAATAATCTCTCTAAAGTCCTAGGAGGACACGGAGGGATCTACCCATGGGAGCCATCTTCTGCTGGTGCAGAGTATTGGTAGTGGGGAGGAAGGAAATTTCAAGGAAAATTATCATGGTGAGACTTTGGGTGGCTTAAATCTGATGTTCATTTAAAATCTTTCCAGGGTATTGAAAGAAGTGAATTGCTGCAATCTTTTATTTCTTACTGTACTAATAGAAAAAAAAGATACATTAATTTTTTAGGTTCAAAGTTCTAGTCTAGATCTTTCTAAACTCTTATTTCCTTCCCTGCAGCATATGAGTAGAGAAGTAGAGAATAAACTGAAATAGCGGACTTGTGAATATAAATTACAGGCATATGTGTTATCTCCAGCAGAGATGTACCGAGTAGCCTTGAAAAAGGTATCTGAGCTCCAACCGGAGAGGCAATTTCTGTTCCTGATGTGCACACTTCTTACACATCTCACTGAAAGATGTGGCTGACATTTTCGTTGCATATTTGACTGGTCTGTCCTCAGATTTCTTTGCCCAGTCATCTGAGATTTGATAGTAGGCTGACCCTCTGTTGCAGGGGGAGTCTTGGAATTTGGTTAGACCTTCCCAAGACTCCTGCTTTCAGTGTAAAGCTCAAAATAGCTGTAATCCATTATCTATGCTAATTCTGTAATCTGTTAAATATAAATTATAAGCAAAATTGCTCATTCTTGACATAATTTGCATAAACTCTTACGTATGGAGCACCATAGTATTTTGTAGCTTTATTATATGCTCTGCAGAGCCAGAGTTAAATTTTTTCAATAAAAAAAAAAAATTCTAACAGGCTATTTTGGTCATCTTAAACTTATTATGACTTCCCAGTCTCATACTTGCATTTTAGTTGAAAACATAGATCTATATTACCCTCCCAAAACTGCTGAAAGGTATATAAAATGTTTCAGATTATTACATACTCTGGAGAGGTCCAGCTTTACCTAACTGAATACCTGAAAGAGAAAGACAGGGATTTTCTGAGCATTTGTAAAAGGTGAGTCCTAGGTCTCCAATTAAATGAGCGCGCAGTGGGTGTATCCTCCCAAAGCTGCCTGGAAGGGCTTCCACAGGTTGGAGATTGCGCTGCCTGAATTGACGTGCAGGGCAAAGGAGGAAATGAAGTGGCAGAGAACTCTGCAGAACCCATTGGCAGCGGGCCATCTGTTAAGCAACTACAGCTACGTCAAAGATATCTAAAAATACATCGGTTGGCTTGGGAGCACAATGCCCTAACTCCAGTGAGAAGGCACTTTGAAAACAGCCAAAACTATATTTAAAAAGATTTTGGGTTTATTCATGTGACAATGAAGTAGATGAGAAAAGTCACGCTCATAGGCACAGTGATTAAGTACTGGATAGTTTTGTGCAATAAGTACTTAATTCTGTTAGTCTCTATTTATTCCACCTTCTTCTTTCTGAAGCAGAAACTACTATTCGACTGCTTGCAGTCCTGTTGCTGCCCAGCCTCTTAGACAGCCTTACAGTGCCATCATATCCTGTCTCTTTTCCACTTCTCCTGATTTTTCCCCTCATTTCTTGTTCCTCCAAGCCACCTTTTTTCACTGCTATTTCCATCCCAGTCCATTCACTTGTCATCACTCTGACTGAAATCTCCTCGTTTTCTTCCTCGTCCTACCTGTGGAGTAGGGTCATCATCACTGGTGTGAGAGAGCCAGGAACAATAGTCCTGATTTGTTTTTGTGGAAATACTGTGGTATTTTGCAGCAAGCAAAAGCTGGCTGATGGTGAGAGAGCCAAGAACCCTGTGAAAGCTTTTTCCCACTTTGCTTCTTAGTTTCAGTGCAAATGAGGAAAATCTGTAAGCGTAGTGCTAGTAGTAATGTGATCGTGGAGTGTCTTGAAATTTAAAAACATTAAATGTTATGAGACGTGAAATACAAAAATATTTATTTGTAGGCCAGTCAATCTGCCACTCTAGAAATGTCCGACTCCCTTAACATTAAAATATTTCTGTCTTTAATTGTAATAAGTATATGAAATTTCTAGATTGTAGTGCATTTATTATATTCTGTCTCTTGCACAATGTCCCAAAACCGCAGTATTCTCTAGTCCTGTCAAGTCAGCAAAGGACAACTGAGTTGTGATGCAGGGTAAGGGACTAGCTTCAGTAAGTCACAGGCTTATTGATTTCCTTTTCATAATCATGTTAAAAGTATCTAAAATTGCCCATGAAACAAAGTTTTAACAATCTTAACTCAACCGCCTCCAGAATATTGGTAAAATATAAGGATACTGAGACACTATAAATCTTTAACTGGGAATATTGGCACCTGGAAGTTAAATCCTGAGGTGACCACAGGTGAGGATAGAGCTTGACTTTTCTCTGCCCTCTGTCTGGGAGGAAACATCAGAAAAGCTGGTGAACAGCACTTCAGTAAGCTGTTTGTGGAAACTAGCGCCTGCTAGAGATAGATGCAAAATATTTGTAATCATTACAGCCTAGCTAGTGTCATTCATAAATATACCTTTATGTATATGCATGCACATATATATTTTTTTTCCATATATATGTTATGTAATTAAGAAAGTCCTGCTAGTGGCATGGTGACTGCAGTTCCTATGCACTGCGCATTTTAAGTTATGTGTTAGTTAAGGACGTGCCAAGAGTGGATTCTCTGGTGGCTGGTTTAAGCAGCAGATGTCACTGCAAAAGGCTTTTACGTAGCAGTAGCCGTTTTGATTAAATCTATCCAGTTAGGCTGCAAATGTGAAAGCAGACAGTGTTCCCCAGTTTATAGAAGTCTGCCTGCAGTAATAAATGTAAACACGTGGATTTTGGAAGAAATGTATTTAGAAGTCTTTTTTGAGGGTTATACAGCTGTTTGAACTTTCTGCCCTTTCAGATTTTGCTGCTGAGAAGTCTATACATTTTTAATAATCACATTGCCTGCTAGCAGTGACTTTTTGTGAAGGTCATTTTTCTTGTGAAGTTAGCAAATGGACTTGAATTTCATTGAAGGACTCCCTGAGCTGCAAGATCATTGTTTATGGAACTCTTTTGCATCTTTTTCTACCTTTGAAGCCTCTTCAGAATTTTAACTAATGATATCCTCAAAGTGTCACTGCGCTCAAGGGCAAAAAAAAAAAAAAAAGAAAAAAAAAAAGAAATCTCTAAATTTTTTTTTTTATTTAAAACTAGTTTTGGATAGCTTTGAAGCATGGTATTAGCTGAAAATAAAAAGCATAGATATACACTCCCAGCGTATGCACGCACACACACACACAATTCAGTGCATCACCTTTTTTTCATCCTACACCATTGCAATGCATTTTTCATCTAGAGTACAAAAAGCATCAGGTATATGGACCATCTTTGGAATTTTTCATATGTGATGGATAATAGCTTTCTGGCAACCTCTCTCTGTGGCAAGGTTTTAGTTATAAGTATAGCCTACATTGTGGAAAGGTTTTAGTTATAAGTATATCCTACATTGTTTCTAGCCTGTTTCTTCTCATTTTCCTGTTGTGGTGGTACAGACCATAGGTTGTATTTATATGCTGCTTTGTTTCTGAATGGAAGATGGCAGATACTAAACCCCACATGCTGTGCTTGAAATAAGAACAACTAATGGTCTCAGCTGTTGAATTTAAGTGGTTTGGTAAAAGTCAAAGCTGCTGCTTTACTCATGCTGACTTTGCTTGTTAGGTAGGAGATGGGAACCTTTACTTCGTAGTTGTACTTGACATTTGTTGATATATTTCTGTAAAGCATGTTAAATGTAAGTGACAGTGTGTGTTTCTACAGCCAATGGAAGAGAAGCAGTGATTTTTTTGTTTGTTTGTTTTTGTTTTATTTCTTCTGTAAAGTGTTCTCTTAGCCCTATAGCTAAGTATCGTGCTTTGCAGTTAGGACTCCTACATCCTTACAGTGATGTTACTGGCTGACTCTGTCGTTCTTCTCTGTAAGTTTGTATTTCTATATATAAGCTAGGTATTTACTAAAATACACAATCTGATTTATAAAATAATCTTCCCCACAAAACCATTTGTATATTTTTTCTTCCACTTCATTCTTCTACTTCATCAAACTGCCAGGAAAATTTAGCTTATTCAAAGATCCCTCAAATTAAAGAAGTGCTTTTCTATTGTTCCTTTTGATTAATTGTACCACCAAAGTATGACCTCTTGCTGGATATTTTACAATGGATTTCACAATTTTATGAGCTTTGCTAACATCTTGGTTGTGCCAAATAAGTTAGAACTTTGATTCAGAGCATGAATCAGGATGGCCCAAAAGCAGCTACAGCTGTGACAGGAGTGAGAAGGCAGTGGGGACTGTAACCTTCCTTGGCAGTGTTAAGTTGGAACTCAAATTAGAGTTTGGGAGACTGTAACCGAATGCCTGCTTTCATTTGAGAAAAATTATTTTAGGAAGGAAGGGCTTATGCATGTCCCTGGAAGATAATTTCCCAAGTGATTCCCTGTGTGTAAAAGGGTCTAAAAGCACAAGAAGTTTCAGGCTCTGCTTCTCAGCCTTTTGCTGCCCACTGCACAGGGCTGCTAGTGGACCAAAGCCGCCAGCCTGTTTGGAATGGCTCTTGTGCTGACGTGATGGAAAGGCAAGGCTCTGCCTCTGCCCACTGCCAGTACTGGTTTACTCTTGGCCTGCCTGCCTGCTACATGGGCTTCCCTTTGCGATTTTTTTTTCTGTCTTTTGCTCAAACTGATTCACTCTTCTCGTCCCTGAGAAAATCTCAACAGGAAAATGCAAGTGAGATTGAGAAGGTGGTGACAACATTTAGTATTTTCTTTGTATTAAATCTTTCTCTCTCTTTACTTCCCAAATCTCTTCTGTTTCTGTTAGTGAGCTGTTATTTATGTGTGGTGGTTAATGTTTCGTATATTTAGGGGCCTGACTTTAAATTTTCAGCTAACAATGCTTTGTCCCACTCCCTTTCCTTATTTTACAGCCAATAGAAAATTCTTTAAAAGCTTTCAGTACTAAGAATTTTTCATGGACATCTTTGGAGTCTGAAACAAATAAAGGAGATATTCCTACCCCATATTTAGCTGGTTTCATATTTTCTTGTCCGTTTTGTTGTTTTCACTCACTTTGCTATTTAATCTTTGATTACAGGCCACTAAAGAAGTAATAGAGCGAGAAGCCCCAGGGATGGCCCTGGCAATGTTGATGGGATCACTTAATGTTACTCCTCTGGGCATGCTCTCTAGGTAAGAATATTTCTTTCAAAATATGAAGGGAACTATTTCCCTGGAAATACTCAAGGTAATGGAATAACTAGACAGAAATAATTGATGAATGACATTTTTTCTTTTTAGAAGTCTTAACCACAGAGAAGTGGTCAAATTCCTGGAGTGGTAATTGCACTCACTGATTAAGTCCTCGTTGGAGTTTCCATTAGGCACTGTGTTTGCCTGTATTTGCTTTGACAACCTATTTGTTTTATTGATGGATGCTGTTAAACAGCTGGGTTTTCACTTAGAGCTGTGGCATTTCAGTAGCAAGTGAAATGTTCTTCAGTACATTGGTCATCAAGTATCAAAAGGCTTATTTTAGAAGAAAGAAAAGGGAAAGAAAGAATAATGCAAGTGTTTTGATGTTGCATTTTATTCCAGTTTCATTAAAGAATCCTTGATTAAATTAGAAGGTATTTTATCTTATGATTTTAGATTTTAATACTTGAACACCTGAACATTGGTATTTCTTTCATTATTTGCAGTTCATTTTTAATAAGTAACAACTCTTGTTTCCCTGTATTTCTTTCAGCAACTTCTGTTCATGGTATTTCTGGCAGATATTCAGAGTTATGTTTCATTTTTATTATGATAGACTTAGTGTCAAAACATTTCATAAGTTAATTTGTGCTTGCACATTGTTTCAAGGTAGCTAAAAGCTAATGGCCCTTTGAGTTTTTCAGTTACACATTGAAAAATGGGGATACAACAACAAAATAATTATAGAAGTAATGAATGAAGAAGGAACTTGCAGACAGATTATTTGTATTGAGGTGCTTGCATTTTTAATGAACATGTAGATGAGAGTTTTGGAGATTTGACAGGGTATTTTAAAACTTCTTGTAGCACTTTGTGTGGGTTCAAGGACAATCTTACCAAGTTAACATCTTTGGATTCTGTTCAAAGCAGGAAGTATTTTCATCTTTGTATCAGATATAGTGTTTCATAGCATAGTTTACCTTTCTCTAAAGGGAAGGGATAACAAGTTAGAGTGAGAGCAGCAGCAAGGAGAGCTGTTTAGATGGTACTGCAGAACCAAATTTGATTTAGGCTGTGGTGTGGTCAGGGTGGCTAGAAGGATGCTTGTAAAGGTAGTGGAACCAGAATGCAGAATTGCATCCTCATTCTTCTGTACATAGAGCAAGAAAGTGTCCCTTAGTTTACAGCCACTTTCAGTAGTCATTGAAGAGACTGGCAAGACATGAATTTCCCTGAATCTATACTGAAAAAGTTTTACAAAGATACTGCACACAATCATATTAGGCTTTCAAAACAGTTCCCCATCAAAACTCCATTACTTCAGCCCTAGATGACAGCATACAAAACATTCATATTTGTATACAATTAAGATGATACCTGAGTACACAAGTATTGCATAATTCCAGTACTGTGTTTTTGTGCAATCTCAGTTCTGTGTGACTGTACATGTTTTACTTTTTTTTTTTTTTTTAAGACGGCATTTTTTTTTTTTTTTTAAGTAGAGTTCTTCTGTAAGCTAGAGGGGACAAAAATTAGCTTTCTTGGTTTCGGTTGTCTTATGTGCACTCCTATATAATTTTTGCTGCTTTATATTCAGAATCTTCTCTGACTGCATACTCACTTCCTTTGGGACTTAAACTACTTTTTACTGTAACCCATAAATGAGCTACAAATTCCTAATATATTTTCTCAGGAAACCCTGTAGATTGAGGTCACTTATTTATCCCTCTTTTACAGTAAGAACTGAGACATCCATTGATAGAGGTCAAAAACATACACTGATTTTAGGTATGCAATTTGAGAAGAGTAGGTTTTGATTTTTCAGAATACTTGACATTAAATGTCATTCCAAGCTTAGCTCTCAATACCTTCATTTTGACTTCTAAATAATCAGCACTTTCACAAATCAGACCTCAGTGGGGACAAGCTGAATGCACACAAGTGAGGAACAGGCAAGTACTTCTTACTTGTGAAAAGTTTGCTTAGGTGGCTTGTCCAGTGATACACAGAAGTTCTGTGACAGAGACAGTCTAATTTTTGATTTGCAGAGTAACTTGCCAGCTGTGAAGCCAGACTTTCTGTTAATGTTGCCCAGATAATTGTCTTACATGCAGTACTTATATTTAATATGTAACCTTGATTGCTGACAGGCACATCTGGCGACTAAATGAAGCACATATGCCATATAAAAATATATGATTTAGTTTTTAAGAAGTTCTGCACTGACTGCCCTGAGAGACATCTAATGACACCAGGAAGCTCTAGTTCTAGAGGTTCCTTCTCTTGCGGGATATGCTCTGCACCTTTGGCATCATCCTTACAGATAATTGTGCATGTAATCCCTTGTGCTTTAAAAAGGAATCAAAACCAAAAGTTGCATGATGAAGCATTAAGCTCCTATGAATCACCCCCAATTTTGGAAACAGTACATCAAGCACGTCAACTTTTATCACTTGAATTTACAGAAATTGTTATAGATTATAGGTAGTCTTCCAGCATAGCAGCAGCATTAGGAAGTTGCTGATAAACTGGAAGCAGTAAGACTGTCTCATTTAGGATTCTCTTCTAAGCTCCAGCAGGGAATGTCTTGGAGGGTCATAGAGGTTTCTCTGTGTTTGCTGTGATTTTCCTTTTCCTCTCTGTGGCCTTTGAACCCTCCTTGTCCTGAAACTCCGTCTTCCCCTCATTTGATTCTTTATCTGACTTGTCTCCCCTTTCCATCTTGGTCTTTACTGAGGCTTTTAAACCCACTCCCTGATTCCTCACCTACGTATTCAGTTTTTCCTCATCACAGTTTCCTCCCTGCAAGATTATGTACTTTTTTCAGTGCAATTATGTCCTTTACCTCTGCATCCAAAGATGTGTCTCTCTTTGTAACTCTTTCTTCCCACATCCACTGTTTCTACTGCCTTCTATTTTTCCTTCCACCCCATTGTTTCTATCCCCAGTCTTCTTTTTCAAGCTTTTTTTTTTTTCTCTCTTAAAATCTGTGCTTTGCATCACAAGGCTGAGGATAACAGGAGATATACAGCATCTTTCTCGAGTGTTCTTCTTTTTGAGGAATATTGTTCATTTATCTCCCAAGTTACCTGGAGAGCATGCACATTCTGCATTTTTATGCTGGAAGCACAAACAGCATTTTTTGCAAGCTATGCAGTTCTCACTCGCTTTTACTTGCTTCTGCATGTTCTTGAGAAGTTTTGGCAGCTCCATTTCTGTTGTGAGCAGCTAGATATTTGTTACCAGCCAAAACTCCTTGCATGCTGGAGAATGGCTGCTCTTTTAGTCCTTTTTATTATTGGTGAATGTCATTTAACTGATATTGCTCAAAATCATTCAAAGCAGAACAAAGAATTCAAAAAGAACATTACAAAAGGAATTACATGTCAAACACCACTATAAATTCTTCCTGTTTCCCTTATTTTGATTCTGTGGTAAGTCACATTCTTCTGAGTCCCCCTGATGCTCCCTGAGTCCCTCCACCACAGCAGTTCCTTAACTTGGGCTCTTCCTCTTTATATTGAGGCAGCGTGGGATTGCCTAGGCTTCTGTCTTAACTCAGAGGTATTTTCTTGACTTGAAGGTGCATGTAAAAAGTAAATACAGAGAAAGAAAGGTGAGGGGTCAGGCAATATTCAAGCTGACAGTTGACAATAAGATTTCTCTCATGTTCAGACTGGTTTGACTGTAATATCAGACGTTCATTTCTGTGGCACAGAGAAAGCCCCCACGCTATTTAATTGTGAACACTGTGACAGTTGTCACAAGAAATCTTGTAACCATACCAGAAAATGTCATACTACAAAGAAATCCAGGAAAGGTAGCCAAGACCCCACAAACAATGCTTTTTGACTCAAATTTTTGGCAGCAGTCTATCAAGGAACTTATTTTTCGTCTTTCTGTCTTTTTTATGGCTTATGTTTTTATTTGCTAATGAGATGATTATATAATTTCTCTCACACTGTATTTTCCATACCAGTGTGTTTTTGCAGTTTTCTTCTTTTCTGATCCCCTCAATCCAAATCCTGGGTCCTTCTACCTCTAGGTTGGTGAACAGGGGAGAAAAACAGGAGGCACGATTTCCAAACTTCAGACAAAATCTATTGTGTTTTTTTTTGTTGTTATTTTTGTTTTCAGCATTTAGCTAAAAAGAGCTACAAAAAGCCATAGAAAGTATAAGAGTAGCACTGTTCAGTGTCTGGGTATTTAAGTTCAGCCTTGCCTTGAGACCAATGTATTGCACTAAAGACAAAAAAAAATAGAATAAATAATTTACTAGTTTGATAGCTGATTAATTTGTTTCTTTTGGATTGCACAAGCATTATTTTCACTTGAGGATTACTTCTGTGCCTTTCTCATGTTGGCTTGTAAAAAGAGAGAGAGAGAGAGGAAGAGAAGTATTTGAGTTAATGCAACCACTATATTTTTATCTAGTGAGCCAAACAGCATTTGACATCAGCCAGATTGCAAAGGAACCATGTCTTTTAACAAATAAGAAATAGATCAAACAATGTGTTTAATGCAAGTAAACAATAGAATTAAGAGACTACAGATCTAGAAAAGATGAAAATGTTACCAATTTTTATATTGTCAGTTCAATGTCAAAATATGTCAGCTTCATCTGATTCTTCTGAAGCTTCTCCTGGGCCTTTTTATCAGAATATGATCAGCAAGCATTCTTAGATATTGTCGATCGCTCTCAGAAGTTTCTCTTAATTTTTCTTAAATGCTTTCTTCATGTTTTTACAGTGGAGAAATTTGTCTGGAAGAATTTAATATTTTCTTTCTTTCTTTTCAGACCTGTATGTGGAATCAGAGGGAAAACTCTCATAATTAATCTGCCAGGTAGCAAGAAAGGGTCACAGGTAAGAAGTGTTCACGCTGATCAATTATTAAGGAGCTGTCATAATTACCACTTGTTTTCAATGGTAGAAATTACCTACTACAACAAATTTTACAAAAATTAGTTGAAATGCTTATTCATATAACTGAACAGTCAGGGCAAATGCCATTCCAGTCTGATGGAGTGCATCCATTCCAGTCTGATGGAGTGATGGAGTGCACAGGACAACATCACATATAGTGCAAGACAATGATAAATATAGTAGACTACAAATCTGCTTATAGTGCTAATAAAAAGGATGTGTGTCTCATACATCCTTTTTCCTTTTTTAGTCATTCTGTACCTGATCTCTGTTGTCTAAAGCTTCAAGAACACCTTCTTTTCCATACAGAAGTAAGAGAAAGGCCTTCTGTATGACAAAACTTTTTGGAATATGAAGAGTACTCCCAATTTTGGTCAGAAAGATGGAAAATCAGAACATTTTTAATAGTATAAGGATTTTTTTTTAATATTTGGTATATGGATATCAGAATTTACATTTCCTGCACTTTTTCTTCTTGCATTTTGTTCAATACGGACAAGGAAATTAGACTGTAATTTTTTTTATAGGCTTACTTTCTAGCAGTTTTATATTAGTCACACATGACATTCTAAGATTTAATTATTGCATAAAAGTAAGGATTCCTTTACAGGTTTATCACTATTTACTATAGTACTATTTACTATTTTACTATTGATTATTATTTTTAAGAGAATGTAAAAATGTAAAAATAAATTTTGAAATTCAGAAAACATGCAGAGGAGAATTCGAAGTGAATGATATCAACTCAATTTTTTATTTCTCCATCTGTCTCTGAAGGGTAACCTTCTCAAACTTATGCATACTTGATATAGATGCAGATTTTTAGTTGACATGGGAAAGGTGGTAATCTTTACAGCATATGAAAATGTTATGTCCCCTCCTTTTTCCTCATTCTTGGGGTATGAGAATTTAAGGTAAAGCACATCTACCATTATTTAAACTCACAGATCATTTTGCCATAGGAACATTTCTTAGTTACATGGTGCCTTTGCTTTTGACTTGTTAGTCTAATCCTAGTTTAGATGTGGTTGACAGAGACAGTCGGTGCACGAGGTACCATCCTCATGTAGCTTGCTCTAATGGTGGCTCCTTAACTTTCCTATCCTCAGCAGTACTGCCACTTTCTTTTCACTTTGGTGTCATCTCCCCACCTATTGGGAGTACTGTCTGCCTTCAACCAGTCATGAATCTAAGTCTTTCAGATGCTTGGTTCTCGACACTGTAGACATGCATCTGTGTCTACAACACAAGTACAACTGCACTTTTGCTATTTGTATCTTTTTGTGAGGAATGTCACTACTGGGTAGTCTCTTTCTCAGAATCCCTGTCATGCAGCTCTGCTCTGCCAGGAAGTAAGAGTATTTTCTAGCACTGGGAACTGTAAAACAGGCTCCCCTATGTTGCAGAGAGTCATGGTACTGCAGTAACATGACTGAAACATTTTAGTATAAAGGAAAAAGTAATGATAAGAAAAAGAAAAAAAAAAAAAGAAATTTATCTTGATGTTAATAGAGATAAAAGCTTTGTATCAATAAATTCACATATAGAATAACTCCAGCCACTGCTATCTCAGCTATTCAAGATTGATCATTAATACCCCTTGATTTTCCTAATGCCTGTTTCCACGTTGTCATAAAGGCATCCAAAAGGAAATATTTATACTTCATATTGAGCGAGAACTTCTGTTGATAGGAGATCTACTGCTCGTTCTTTCTGCGGTTCGGAGGATCTTCATCAAGGAGTTTGGTGGTAGCTCTTATCTGTGTCAGTCATTTTGTGAGAGAACAGAGGTAAGGGTGAATATCCAGATACTAAGTTAGGTGCTTTGATAAAAGGAGTCAAGGAATGCAGAAAGAAATGTGCACTGTCAAAGCAAAGCTAGGGTGCACAGCTAGAGAACAGAACTACAGGGTGAGGTGTAGACCGTACCTGCTATAGCAGCTCATCTGATGAGGTTTGGCTTTGCTATGTACCTGGATAACTGATTGTTAAAAAGCAAATAAAATGACAGTTCCAGCCATGTCTGTAACCATTCTCCAGCTTTTCAAAAGCCTTTCAAAACCAGCATCCAGAGGCCACATCTCATTCCTAGCTTGTCTATAGTGTTCACCTGCATTGCATCAGTTTGTAGCAGCAGTCGTTCTTCTCAAAGAGGTAATTCAGCTAATACAAAACATGATTTAGTATCTAAACTTCATCTGTCCTCTCCACAGTGAAATCTGGCTTAACACATGTCAGCATGGATGTTTGTGACATTTCTTGCCAGGATGCATCTTCAAGTTTAGGAGCTTCGCTTCAGTCTTCCTTTTCCTGAAATATACAGCTCTTAGCCTTGAGGTAGAAATCACCTGACTGATCAGGTTATCTTTGATTCACCTTTTCAGCTCCTTCCAGAGAGGCCTCCTCGTGTTAGGATGCAGTATTTACTTATGTAGTCTGACAAGCTTGCGGTAACCAGCCCTCCAGAAACTTCATGTCAATATTTTGGAATACAGATTAGTATGAAATACACAATGCCTTTTTTTCGGTCTTACTTTATTTGGCAAATACCAAATGCAGGCTGACTTCTGTATTCTAGTTCAATAAGCAAGATGATGTAGTGTCTCATCATCTGCAAGGAAACAGTATCTCTCAGT
The DNA here is from genome assembly GCF_003342845.1 of Nothoprocta perdicaria. Lineage (NCBI taxonomy): Eukaryota > Metazoa > Chordata > Aves > Tinamiformes > Tinamidae > Nothoprocta > Nothoprocta perdicaria. The sequence goes on along the minus strand of NW_020456087.1, from coordinate 54,621 downwards.
AATTGTACGTGAAGTGAAGCCGGCATCATCTGTGTTTGGGGTATTTTGAAAACAATTTGCTTCTTCCTAGACTAGGAAATGGACAGTAAGGATAATCCAGTATTCACATTATCGAAGTATAGGAGTTTCGGGAGTCTCTTTCACTGTTAGTGTTAATTGAAGGTGTTCTGATACAGTCATTTCTATCAGGAGAGTGGAAGAGATCTGGGACTGGCCGTTTGACATCTCTTCAACAATATTGTTTTAGAAGCTCTTCCTGAACATCTTCCAGGAGTGATTGTTTCGGTGTAATTGGGAGAAAAAAATGCCTTTTCTACAGCAAAATACTTCTATGGATGAAATTACAAAGAAACACTTGGGAGGATTCTATTAGAATGAATAAAGCTAGATTGTTCTGGTGGTCTTTCTGTCTGTGTGGTTGGCTGATGGATGCAGAAAATCAGCCTTCCTGACATGCATACTACTGAGCAGCAGAGTGGGCTAGAGAACCTGATATGCAAACTGATGAGGCAGATCTCCATCGCTCATGACACTACAGTGATGTTGATAAAACGTTAGCTTGAAAAATGCAAGTCTAGAGAAGTACAGAGTGTTTCTGTGCTGTCACCTGGAAGTAGAGGAAGAGATGTTTATTAATGATATTATTTTAGAGAATAATCACATTTTTTTTAGATGCATTAATTGTACGTTTGCTTTTTGGAGTCCTCCATAATACTATGATTCCTTAGGAGTCTATTCAGGAATCTGATGAGATTCTGAAATTAAAGAGAAATTAAAATAGCATCAAAACATACACCAGGCATGAAGGAGGGCGGGCGATAGGTATACCCATCTGAAGGTCTTCCACTTATGGGTGGGAAGACAAACGTATGCAGGAACTTACCAATGAGCTCCACATCTCAGGGAATTGGTTTCCTGGTAAGTAGATGTTTCTTCTGAAGTCTCTACCTCTTCTGCTTAATAATGAAGGAGATAAAGCAGTCTGCAGTCTCTGATCATTATTATAATGTTACTCCTAGCATACCTTTTTAGAGAAAAGGTTGGCACTTTCTGCCCTTAGGCATTGAGACATTGAAGGCAGATAAACTGCACAGAGAGGATAAGGAAAATAAATAGAAGATGTTTATAAATATTTTAACAATAGTTTGACATGTAAGTAAATAATAAAAAGGTAATTCTGCTAGAAAGAAAAAATATTGTATGGCTTCATTATATAAGCAAAATTTTTATGAGCTCTTGATTATTTGTTGCTGTCTTGCTGATAATGTTTTGTCATGATTTATATTAATATAAAACATCTTAAGAGCTTGAGGTTTCAGCAAAGATTTTTAAGGCATATATCAAAGTGAATTTTCCATAGCAGGCAGGATCTCAGAAACCAAAGAGTTGTTACCAGAAATTGCTCTCATTAGAATTCTCTCTTTTTTTGACTTGCTAATTTCTTTTACGTCTCATTAATATAATCATGTAAGAAGCTTATATGAAGCTATGAAATTGCATCAGTATATGATGAAGTACTAAATATTAATAGAAAATGGTAGCAGTGTAAATGCTTCATATCAGAGATGGACACAAATACAATATATGCTTTGCATTAAAATGGAAAGAGTCGCAGATTGGAGAAGTCTGAACAGAATATGTAAAATTTATTTCTCCTTACTGTATAAATTTCTCTCTTTCTATAAATGACAAGTGCAAATTCAGTCCTAAAAAGGAGAGGTGTGTCCTGTTAGGACAAAAATGGTATTCTAATAGAAGGAGAAGGAATAAATACTTCAGTTGAAATACGATTAATAACTGCTTGCTCATGCTTAGCTTTGATCAGAACATGACGATAGAACCCTTTGCCAAAGGGTTTAAATCCTACTGTGAATAAAGTCATCAGGTACTGTCCAACAAAGAATAAATATTACTGTAAATAACATTGGTGACAAAAGATAGAATTTTAAATTCAGTTCAGTTTGTAATCCTGCAAAGAAGAAAAATAAATAATTTATCACTAGTCAACTCCCCCTGTTCCAAGAGGAGAAAGTATAGGAGAGATCTCCCAAGTCCTATTCCTGTCAACATTTCTACCTGTACTTCTATCAGCTAATTGTAAAATGGAGCTCGGCAAGCTCTCAATTTTACGTAAGGCTGCTAGAACACAATATTCAACACAACCCTCCGTACTCAGAGTATTCAAACTTCTTAGTGTTACAAAAACTACTGAGGTTCCTAAAAGGAGGGTGAGACACGATGGTCATAGGTAGAAGCAGAGGAGCTTCTAAGTGCATCAGAATGTTCACTTTGAGGATAATGACTCATTAGAACAAGATGTCCAGAAGGGTTGTAGAGTCTTCATTCTTGGAGGTTTTCAAGGCTTGACCTGACAAGTCCCCAGTCAACCCATCTGAATTCAGTATTGACCCCAGTCTGAGCAGGAGGCTGCCCTAGTTGGCATCCAGAGGTTCTTCTCATCTTGAAGGATTCTTTGATTCTGCGAAGTACTAGCAAACTTTAGCAAAATAGGTAGCTGTGTGTAATGTGTTTTCTTGTTCCATAGTGGCCATACACAAGAAGAATTACTTAGCATCTGCATTTTTTTTCTCCAGCTATAGAAAGGAAACTTTCTGATTTTTTTTTTTCCTTTTTTAGTATTACAGAGCAAGGAGAGGTTTAAAGAACAGATTATTTAAGAACATTTTTTTGAGTTACATGAAATTAGTTACTACAGCATAGCTTGTCATTCTTCCAGTTTATAGGATAAGTCCATGAATAAAAAAGTATATCATTATATAAAAGCGTAATTATGGAAACCCTTATGAATTGCCCTCAAAATGTGAGAAGAACATAATAGGAATGAGTTGAAGCTAATGTCCCTGCAGGGATAATTTTTTTTTTTTTTTTTTTTTTTTTATCCTGCATTTCTGTAGCATGCTGCCAGCTGCTGTGAATTGGCTTCTATATTAAGTATTCAGGAGATTTTAACTCTTGTTTTCCTAACTTTTATTAAAATATTGGGTTAAAGTAGCTCTAGCTGTTTTTGATTTTAGATGGAGAATAAAAAGAATTATATTGCAGAGTCACTGGGTCAGGTTCTGATTTTTTGTTTGTTTATTCTTTCCCTCAATGAGCACAAGGTGTTTTGAGTTTTATTTATAGTCAGATGGAAAAAATATCTTAAGTCACAAGCACCCCTTAAGAGCAAATCTGACGAATCCCTGTTTGCTTCTGCAGGTAACTTTTCATAGTCATTTCTCTTCTTGTTGTGCGTAGGAATGCTTTCAGTTTATACTGCCAGCCCTACCTCACGCCATTGATCTTTTGCGGGATGCCATTGTAAAAGTAAAGGAGGTGCATGATGAACTTGAAGATCTACCTTCACCACCACCTCCTCTCTCTCCTCCTCCAACCACCAGCCCTCACAAGCAGACCGAAGACAAAGGAGTACAGTGTGAGGAAGAGGAGGAAGAGAAGAAGGACAGTGGAGTTGCGTCAACAGAGGACAGTTCCTCTTCACATATAACTGCAGCAGCCATTGCAGCTAAGGTGAGTCTGACTGCCTTCCATAAAAAGCGCTTTGGTTTCGATCTTAGGTGCTTTCCACTGGTATTTATTTGCATATTAAAATTTTATGTTGATGTTGTGCTAGAACCAATGTATTTTAGGTACGTTTTCTAGAAATACAGCTTCATAAGAATCTGTGAATCTTGTTTTTTTCAGCAATGACAAATTTTAGTGGAACATCATGTTTATTATCTTGATGATAACATGCATTTTTAGCATACAATGCGATGTGACAGATTATTTTTAGTGTTTTTTTATAGTTCAAAGTACCTACGTGCCTGAATGAGCGAAGTCCAATATGTGGCATATTAAAGAATCACAGCAGAATTTTGAGAACCACAGTATCCATTTTGAAAAGACAACATTGGTTTCTAAAAAAATAATGATAAAAAATATGACAGCAGATTAAGTAAAAAGCTATCCAGACTGCTATATTCCAATTTACTTATCTATGGAAGAGATGTGAAATTCTACCACTAACTTATATGTCATTGCATCGCCCTTAAGTGTATTGCTTTAAGCAGCAATTATAGATGAGTGTTACTCAAACCAAAATAACACGTTTTAAACTATAAAATGAAAAAAAAAAAGACAATACTTGTGAATAATTATTTCACTTAATATGTTAGTATTTCTTTGAGGGAAAAATAATTATATTATTTGAAGCATTATATAATTTTTTGCCTCTGTTTTATGCCTTTAATTTGCAACTAGAAAGACAATGCAGTTCTATATATTTGAGAAGGCTTTTCTTCCAAAATAATTTATTCCATATTTACTCTACAAGCTATACTTTTAATTCCTACTATGCAAATGGAAAATCTAAGTAACTCAGAATGATAATAAACAACTGCTAAATCAAAGCAGCAATAGTCTAACTCCAAAAATATGAAATCAAGTCTAACATTTTGGGGCATTTTCAAGACAGCTGCAGCTGGAGATCATCTCCTCCTATATTGAAAAACACAATTATGTATGTCTTAAAAGAATGAATTTAATTATCATTAAACTTCAGTTTTTATTGATGCAAATTTAAATATATTAGTTTTGTTTAGTAGAGGCAAAGATGTATAATCTGTATGATTTTTAAAGGCAGAAGATACCTGGGATCTAGAGTGGCTCTGTTCATAAGAGTTTGGCATTTCAGTATCCTATTTGTTTTCACCTCGTTCCCTTTCAGTCATTTGCTTGTACAGTTTCATGTTTTCCTGTCACTGTATTCATAGCTGTTATGTGTTGTGTATTAGAAGCATCCATCCTACACCCGTTCAGCTGTTATCATGGCAAAAGGTGAACAGCCCATTCCTGGTCTCATCAGTTCTTGCCATCACGCGGCAGGCAGTGCAGAAGAACTGGTAAGACGCCCCTGCGAGAGGCTTTTGCACTAACAGTATCTGAAGATATGCCTGCCTCCTACTCTAGTGTGTGAACAGACGGTGGTGGTTATTCTCTGCTAACAAATAGACAGCAGTGCTGTCTTTTAGCAAACTACTACAGAAAATATTCTGTTGAAAATACGAAACTAAACAGAGCAAAATTGGTAGTGCCAGTTTTTGGCTGCTGAGATAATCGTGCTTTAAAGCTTGTGCTTCTGAAAGGTCATCAGCTTTATCATCTAATATATTCATTTATTGCATATAATTAAAATAATCTCTAACACCATAATGTTGGAGCTATGAAATTGTGATAACTTTTTCTCTTCATTTGCATTGCTTTGCCTTTTTTTTTTTCCAGTAACTTCTATGTCAACATAATGCACCATTTCTACTGACCATTCATAATTTACTTTTCATCACTCAGAGTTTCTCTTTTATTTTTATATTCTGATTGGAAGTATTCTTTCTCAAAAACAGAAGAGAAGACTTGAGGAGTCTGGATATGGTGGACTCTTATTGCAAGTTATTAAATTCCAGTGAACAGTAGGAAATTGTTTCAATGAGTAGCAAGAAAGAAATGGTAACTTCAGCTTTAGGTTGGTCCATACCCTGATATTATGACCTTGAAGTTTTAACTCAGGCTTCCACAGAATATTATAATTTCTTTTCCATGTCTCAAAGGTTTAGTCTAGATGTGAATCACAACAGAGTAATGTGTGTAGTGACACGAAGAATAAAATGTATCTTATTGTGTGCATAACTGTAGGTAAGAGAAACCTAAGGAAAGTAGTTGGTATAGAGACTCATACCCTCCCCAACCCATTTATTCAATGTAAGCCAATAATCTGAAAGTAAATTCTTGAGATAATATTCTCTAGTTTTGTTGACTAGAGGTTGCACTTCTTTTGCTCATTAGGATATTAGTAGTCTAAGCCATCAGTCAGATGGTCTAATGCAAAAAAAAATTTCAGATGAAATTAAATGGAGACTAGAATTGTCACAGTCATTTTGTTGCAGAAATAGCTGTTTTGTTCCGAAAGACGTAAGAAATCTAGCCACTTGCCTATAGGGAATTAGGCACCAGATAATATCTGGTTACTCTTGAGTAACCAGAGTAACGGCAGGGAAGCCTGGTTCTTGCTATCATTTGCAAAAGGAATATTCTGTTTCTGTTGTGGGATCTTATATGAAAAAGGTAACAGACACCCACAGTCACATCAGAATGCATGCAGCCTTTTGTCTGGAGCAAGAAAAAGATATCTTGAAGATTTAAAAGCATTCCTTCTTTTATTGTATCCTTTTAGTTTTATGCCATTATCAAAATTTATGGTTTTTTACAGCAATATCCTTAATCAGGGTTTTTAAAGGGAAGTATTAAAAGTTGTAGTTGTACCAAAAATTATGCCAGTATGAAACTTAAGATTGCCACTCTTTCTGTGTATTTAACATATTTAAGGTGGAATCTCAAGAGAAAATGAGTGCAGAGGTAAATGGTGCTTTTGATTACAGGCTGTATGGTGTTTGCCAATCAGAATATCCTTGTCCTGAACAGAATATCCTGTTTATACCACCTCCCTGGTGTCCCACTGGTCCCACAAAACCTTCATATTCCAAGTAGGGACTACTTGAGCACTGTTTCTGGAGAAGAAGAAAAAGAATTATCTTGCATAGTAATGAGAACCTCTACTCACTTCATAATTTATAGTGGAGATTGCAGCGTAGGTTACTTAGGTAAAGATCATCTGAGGAATAGGTTTTTTTTAATTAAAATGCCGATGGAAAATGACTGACACAAGAACACTGTCAGTTTAGAAACACAGCAATAGAGCAGAAATCATTCATTCTAAAGCAGATTTTCCTCAAGATTACCCATAGATTCACACATAGAAATTACAAAAAGAAAGGATCATGAAAAAGTGTTAGCAGTTTGAGGGGCAAACAGTACAAATCCTTACTCATGCACATTATCCTTTTAGATTTTAAACAGCTCGTATTTATATGAGTAAGGGTAATTCTTTGCAAGAGTACATGTTTGTAATAGTTATTATCTCTTAACAGATTAGAGTATTATCCATATTTCGTGTAATCCCACATTCAATATGTTTTGGCTTTCTCACTGCAAAAGAAACCTGTGTTTAACTTTTGGGTGCAAAGATTGCTTATGCCCATATATTTACTGTTTTTATTATGTACAAATACAGTATAATTATGTATACAGTACAGTACAATACAGTACAATTATGTATAAAGCAGTATATATTTACTGTTTTATTTATACTGATATATTTACTGTTTTTAACTTGTAAAACAGTTAATAATACACTGGGAACAAAATCTCTTTCCATACTACTATGTTATAAACACAGGAAAGTCTTACCATGCATGGAGTGGCAAAGATAAAATATGATCCACCAGGTATAGTCTAGTCGCAAGAAATGACTGAATGTTATTTCTTTTGTTTTCTAATGAGAAGTCTTTCCATGGCAAACATGCCCTTAGGTGTCAGACATCAATTTTTGCACAGTCTTTCTTATTTTTTATTTATGTTTCTTGCCCTTTGGGCAGTGACTGTGGCCTTCTGAGCTCTAGCAGAGTCAATGAGGGCTTTCAGAGTTTGCTGCCTGGGGCCTGCAGCGCCGGTGGAGCTTTTCATTGCTCAGCACTTTCCTAGGGAGCAGGAGAGGGAGATTAACAAAGTGAAAAGTCCTCTACCATGGAAGGTTTTCAACTGTGGTTCATGGACTGTTCTCACTTTGTGGGACCTTTATCACCATCTAACTTTTTTAATGAAAAATAGTGAAGTGTTACTGCTGTTTGGTAAAGCTCGTAAGTTTTGTTGACCATCATAATGAAGTGCTGCATGCCAACAGTGACCCTTAATTCTTGGAAGTCTTAGGATAGTTGCTGAATTCAGCAGTGCTGCACAAAGCTATTTTCAGTTCATTCTTCTTTACAGCAGAGCTACAAAAAGACTAAAGGTCTTTCTATGAGAATGCAAGGAAGCCAGTAATTCTCTCTGCATACAGTTAAAAAAGTTAACAGGGGGGGTGAAGGAGGTGAGGTGCAGGAATCATTCATCTTAACAGAATTAAGGAAACAATAGTAAAGTTGTGTGTGTGTTTGTGTGTGTAAAACTGTTCTGGAAAAAGAACATGCCAAGTCAGGAGAAGCTTTACGGTAGTCAGTAAATGGGGAAAGGGGTTGTTATACCAGAGGTTAGATGACCCTGCCAATTTGGCAATTCAAGTTATATGTTAGGATATGTACTACATACTAGTGAAGTGTTGTTACATACATAAAGTCATTCAGAGCATCTGCAGGTGTCTGATAAACACAAGTGTGCTGTTACAGAACAGCTAACATTGGCAACCTACTGTTCTGCTGAAGACAGTGTTAATTTGATTGCTTAGTAATTATGAAGTAAAGCTAGTTAACAGTTTTATCCCACCTTACTATTTCAAAATAAAGTGTAGTGTCGACCCTGCATCCTTGGTACCAGTTGTTACCACCTCTAAATCCTATTGCTCCTTACTACTTGCTACATTAGATGTCATTATTTATAGATGGCAACCAAGGAAACTGAAAATAAAAACACATCAAAAGCAGTCTTTAATGATTTGAACCTTAAAGTGAGAGATTTTAACTGTACAATTAAGCTGTACAGTTAACTGTAAGAGAGACAACAAATCTGCCTTAATGTCCTGTTGTGGCACATACAGGACAAATCAAGACTTTCGACCTTTTTTGTTATGCAGACATAATATACAACATAAGCATTCCGTACAGAAAAAGGATGGCAGCATGAGTATTAATCATTGCTGGGCAGGTAAAATTAATTGATTTTGCAGTGGAGTAATACCAATGACTATTTGCCTCCATGAACTGTTGTCAAGATCTTTTCATTTCCTGTAGCAGATGCCAAAATGATCGAACTTCCTCTGTGCTTGGAACTAGTTTGAAATACCATTTAGTGGACAGAATCAGCAGAGCATTAAGAACATCCCCTTTCGTTCCTGGGATCAAATATCCTTTTCATTTTCCTGCTCTTTGAGTACCATTCGAACTTTGTCCCTGCACGTCTTTAATCTGGGATGACCTCTGTCACAAAAACTTTTGGAAAGAAGTATTTTCCATTGCCTTCAGCAAGAATGCCTTTTCCAGTGTCCTCAGTGCCTACTCCGCAAGAATGCACAAAAATGACTAAATGCAAGCCAGGTTCAGCATCTGGTTGTAAAAAAAATAGTTTTTTTTTTTTTAAAGTAGTTTACTTTCTCACTAGAACTTCATTTCTTGCTGCTCCTAATTGCCCATAACTGTTATGTCCCTCAAAAATATTTATATATTTTAGTTTTTCTTTCAGAACTTCAACAGCAAGCTGAGCCAAGAAATTTTTACTGAGGAGAGGGGTCTTAATATATGTATATATATTCCTTTCAAGGTCTGAATTTGGACTTGTTTATTCTGCTTTCTATTTCTTATCTGTTGTGACACAACAGTAATTTGCAGGATGAGTAATCTGATACAGCAACAATACTCCCTCTGAAAAAAGAACAGATTAAAATCGGTAAAATAAAATACGAATAAGCCTGTGTAGAGTGTAAATTATAGTGGATTGCTGGCTGCATTTTGTATTTTTATAACTAATGTTAGAGATCAGGTCTCCAACTTTGAGTTTTTTTCATTTTATAAAAAGAAATTAATACTTTAAACTGTCAATTCATTATAAAGGCAGTTTGGTACCTGCACTAATATGAAGCAGCCAACTTGCAAAGACTCAATATTTTAATGCTAAGAAAACCTTAAATGCATTCTTCTACCTCTTTGGGACTAGAGATAAAACTGGACAGAATAGACAAAAAACAAAAATGATACCTCTTTTTATTACTGAAAGTAATATATAATTGTAAATTGATAAATTGTAAACAAATAGTTTATTTTGGTATGTTAATACCCATAAGGATCTGTCACTGAAATTTCCATCTTAGAAATAGCCTCCACATATATTATAGAAAACAAAAATTAGGGTTTTTTTGTTGTTGTTGCTTGTTTGTTTCTTTTAATATTATTAAGCACAAGTGACAGCTTGGATATTTTCTCTTTTTTTGTTGGTTTTTGTCCAGGCTCTCCTCAAAGAGGCCTTCAGCTTTTACTAACAGTAACTTTATCTAAAAGAGGTTCTATAGCAGACATAAATTCTTTAATGTAAGGGAAGAAGGCTATTTGCTTGCTGCATAATTTTTCTCCAGAGACTATCACAGGGGTCTAGTTAGTGTCAGTAGTTGGTTTTCTGTCTGCTGACTGAGCATGGGAAGTCTGCTGCCCTCCAGGCCACAGCACAACAGTCACTGCTGGTCATAGTTCATTTTGAAGCAGACCTAATAAGAAAAAATATATATATTATTGTTTATTTTCTAAGCTTTAAGGCCTTCCCATTTTCTGAGCTTCTGTTGTATATTGCGGTTTAACTGATCCGTGTGCCACTGCTGCCAGCACAGAGTATGAGCAAGAGTGCAGATTGAAGAGTGGGATATTCTAAACAACTTTAGATGTAACATTTTGCCTAAGATTTCAATACAGTGTATTTTTGACTATTAATTCTTTCTCCCGTCTTTTTAAGATTCCAGATTCCATTATCTCTCGTGGCGTTCAGGTGCTCCCACGTGATACAGCCTCCCTCAGCACTACCCCTTCAGAATCGCCTCGTGCCCAGGCCACTTCGCGTCTCTCCACTGCGTCCTGCCCAACACCAAAAGTAAGTACATTTATGCCTTGCAAGCTCCGTGCTCAGACTTAAAAGGCAAGATTAATGTTTCCCTCTGCTGATGAAGGTTGTTTCGCATGCAAGGGATGTATTTTGGAAGTAATAGATAAATACAAGCTAGTGTAATTCCTTCCATATGTACTGTTGCACAGTTTAGTATGTGGGTCCATGGACGTGTTATGACTACTGAAGTTCCATGTTCTCTCTTGTATTATCCATCATGAATATGAAATTGCTAATCCCCTGAATGCCTTTACTGTCCCAAGGAATATAGATAATCCTGCCACTGAGTGACAGCATTCAGCATCTAGTATTTTGTGAAGAAAATATATGTGCAAATTTCTAGCTTGGGTTGGGGCAGTTCTGCCCCACTCTAGTACTAACGTATTTAAGACAGTTTCAAGCCAATTCATTTTGCACAAATTTAGATATTTGCTGCCTGACATTTGGAAACAACTCTAAATTGACTAGAAAGAAAGTTTTAATGCCAACCTTGTGGGATTATTTTTCAGTTCTTGTTGATTATGCTATATCATTTAATCATTTATATTAACTCTATGAGTGTGCTTTATCAAACTTTCAATATATCAAAAACTAAGTGAATCAAACAGTGGCAAAGCCTGTTATATTTACTTTCAGCAGGATTGCTTTCAACAGAAGAACTCTCTGTCTGATTTCACTTGATGGGTTCATGTCACAAAGATCTTTCTGTGGCCACCAGATACTGACATGCTAATAGACTTGTAGCAGATGGCAAACAATAATGTTCTTCCTCATCTGTTTCGTGATCCTTGAGGATTATTCTGCTTGCTAAAGTGATTGTCAGCATGTACTGGTTCTTCTTACTTGCTACCTCATTCTTTTCTATCAGCAATCAAGGTTTACTGGCAACCACCCATAGAAATGTTTTTTTTTTCTTTTTTTTTTTTTTTAACGTTATGGAAACTTTTTATGCAATATTCACCTTCGTTACAACAAAATCAAAATTATTACAGTGGACAGCACAAGTAAGCTTCACTTTATACACATACATATGTATATGTATACTGCTGAAGGGTTTCAGTGAATTCTATCCTCAAGTGTTTCTTTCATTCATTGACTTAAAAATTGCCACTTATCTTATGTCTTAAAATTAAAATCTTAAAGTCTATTACATTAGAATAATCAGAGCAGGAGAAGAGTTCAAAACAGAGAAGCTACACTCACATATCTGCTTTTTGACAATACAGAAAAGACTAAAGAAAAACAGAGACCAATAGCAACATTAAAAATCTTTGGTAAGAATTATCTCTAAATCTCTACATCTTTTAAGCAAGATACTACAGTGGTAAGGAATAAAGTGGTAAGGAATAAAGGTGAAGCAGAATGGACTCCTCTAGACTGCTACCAAAGATTCAGAGATTAGAAAGAAACTACAAGAATTTTGAAACTGATTTTAAAAATCTGAAGCTGTTCAAAGCTTTTCAGCTTTCTCACTTCGTTATAGGCCACAATTTTCAGTTATTGCTGCAGGATCAAATTTTGTTCAAAATGCATGAAACAACACCACTGTTCCAACACAGGAATTGCCATGCAGGATCAGAGCAAGTCCAGCTTTTCTACAGTGTCTTCTAAAAGCAGATGGTACAAGCTGCTCTAGAATAAGGTTTTAGAAAAAACAATCTTTGGAGCTAGAAGAAAACAAAACTCTTTCTGCTCTTGTTATCCTTATGTCCCATCCTTTTTCATTCCCTCAAATTTTCAAACATTATCTGAAGTTTATAAGAGATATTGTTCATTCATATTCCTGAAGATTTTCAGTATGTCTAGATGAATTCAGTGATATCATTATGTTTTGCCTTCTGGATCCTGACTTTCTAATAATGCAATATGAATGTAATTTACACTGGACCTCTTGCATCACACTCTAGTGTGGATGAAGGTAATTGTGATATAGCATCCAGATGATATTTCAAATTATTTTATTTGATTTGCAAATGTAATCTTTTTTAATACTCTCATGCTATGCTTTACAAACTCATTTCACAGCTCTTAAATATGTATATATAACCTGAAATATAAGAGAGAAATTTTCAACAAAAAGCAATTTAAAGCTTTCTTTGATTATACATATTGCTTGAAGTTGTGGTTCAGCAAAAATCTAGAGGCTCTAGATGTCTTTGTGAAGTATATATTCCAGGTTTTTCATTACACCATTTTGTTACTGTATTTTTGTCTTAAATGTGCATAGCAGAAAATTGTGTCTTAGGGAAAAAAAAACAAGTTGCTGCAGTGATGGGATTTATATTGAATGTATGTAAGTAGCAAGCTGCTAATGTATGAGTGTAATGAAGAGAAAGTGCAGGAGAGGGTATCACTACTACTTCTGCTTCTCCTACTACTACTGCTACCACCACCACTCCTACCACTATTACCACTACCACCCTTGACCAGTCTCCTAGAAAAATTCTTTACCTTTTCATAGCTTTATTCTGTGAAAATTAATGATGTTTATATATATACACACAGAGCATTTAGACAGACATAAAATATGAAATATAATTTAAATTTTCCATAACTTTACATTTTGTCTTTCATATTATCTAAAAATCTGACAAAGTAGTAAATGATATATAGTGAGTTAAAACATGTAGATCTTGATCAGTCTTCAAAAGTTTAATCCTTTCATAAAAAGGAGTTATACTTTTCCCTATAACCTCTTGTGAGGTCAGGACTTTTCAAGACAAATTTGCACTGGGACTGCTCCATCTATCTTTGGGTACCTCCTGAAAACTAAGTGTCCTCAGTTGTTCTTTAAGCTTTAAATAAATCTCTATAGAGCCCCTTTCTTGTACTGTAAAATGCACTTGAGTTTTGAGCAAAATCTACTATGTTTCAAAGAGCATTTAAACTATATTCAGATATAGAGGCAATCTTAAGTTTTACTCAGGGGGAAACTCCACCGTTCTGAAGTCATTCATCCATAAATCCCATGATTATAGCAGTTTTTTTTTTTTTCTCCTTTTTACCATGTACAATATGCTTGCATCCCTCTAAATTTTACTGGTTTCTCAACAAGGTTGAATGAATGTGCTGAATGCCCACATGACAAACATTACGCATGATACAGAGGGGCGCTCAGATTTTTCATCTAATTTTAATTAACTGCTCAAGTTATGCGATCCTATAATAGTTTTGTCTGTGTTCTTGGGTGGCATTTCTGTGATCTTAAATGCAATGTTATTTTCAGCTAGAAAAGCAATAAGTTAATTAGTGTGAAATTCTTCCTGTGAATATAGAGAGCTTTTATGATTGCATTAATTTTGACTTTTTTTGTTTCATTTTGTTTATAACTTGCAACATATAATCTTAGATCTACTTCAGATAACTTAGAAGAATAACTTCAATACATACGAAATATAGGAGTCAAACCTTCAAAATTTCTTATTTTCCACCCTTAAAAAGATGAAATTATTCTGAAAGAAAATCACATCTTTCAAGTTTAAAGTCCTTGCTTCTCCTAAATTTAAATCACATAATATTTAGTTTTTGTCAACAATATGTATCAAAGTCAAAAGGAAACACATACAGAAGACTAAAAGCAGAATTTAAATTATTGCCAGGAATACATTCCAATGACAAGATATATTCACTTTGCAGTTCACAAGATCATGATTCTCACTGATGTTCTGTTTTTCTATTTTAATGTGCAAAGTTTTTCAGTGTTATTTTTGATAATGAAGAAGCCTAAGAAACCTGAGGTAGTGCTTACGAGAGGGACTGTTCCTCCAGTTTGCTACTTTGTTCCTGATGTTTATATCCTGATGCTCAAGAAAAATGATGTTTTCCTTCCTTACTTTATTTTCTGGTTATCTGGTTCTTTCCAGCTAACCCTCTTTTGGTTTTAATGACACAGATGAAACCCTTACTGATATTAAGTTACACAGTCACATGAATGTAGATGTGATAAACAGATTTTTGCTAGGTATAATAAAAAAGTATTATACCTAGATAGCAGACAGCTAAAATGAATAAGCAAGGTTACTTTTCAGAAGTTTTTTAGATTCTAGCAAGTTACTTATCTAACCAGCCCACAGTTGCATCCACTCCTCCTTTTAGCAAAATGGAACTTTAATTCTACTAGTTAATCGCATTCTTCAGTCTTCTGTATCTTTCTCCTAATAAGAACTGTGTTATCATTAATTTTGAATTCTCTTAAAGACCTAGTATTTCTTATATAAAAATATCAATTGCTAGTAACTTTTATGTAAATATTTCAATTGCAGAGGATTTCAGAAATGAAAAAGCTCAGGAAAATGGATTAAACTTCTAAAACTTTTAAAATATTTAAAATATTTTATTATCTAAACCATTATCTAAACCATTTCTGGACATTGGTGCAAGTTTTCCACACTTAAAAAGGGTTACAAACTTGAAACTAGAGCTAGCCTCTCTTTGTGGGTGTTTTTTTTTTTTTTTGTTTTTTTTTTTTTTTAAATCTAGTGTTGTGACCTTACTTCAAAAAGAAGTTGTATATTCAATGATATTAGGATATTAGATGGGAAAGTAGAATCGAGAAAGACTTTGTAAATTATTTCTTTCGCAGTTGAGGAAAGATCAGATTGTTTACCAGAAATTCTTGCATGATAGTGACATTCAGTTAAGTAAATACATGCATTTGGTGCTGTGATTTCTACTGTTTCTTCTTAAGATGATCATGCAGATGAAAACAATATGACAAGTGTAACTGCTTAATAAAATCTATAATGCTTGAAATACACAATCGGTGAGAAATGTGAGCCCTAAAAATGTTCTGTTGGATCCAAGGAAAAGATTTCTGCCATGAACAACAAAAACAAAAACATGAACAACAAAAAGTCCTTACCTCAGTATTTCTAATGCAAGACATTCATTTCAAGGTAAATACTGAACTGTAAGTCATTTTATATACAGCATTAACCTACTATTTACTGCCTTTTTTTTAACTAGATTATTCCATTGATTCTGCTTAGAATCAAATGCTTATTTGACATTTGTGGGACATTCTAAAAATTAAATTATAGTATTCAAAAGGAGAGGGGCTAAATTTTGGTAATAGTCTCCAGAGTTCCACTAGATCTGCATTTCATTATATTTAGCAAAACCTTCTCTCCTAATCTAAAAGGCTTAGTATTTCTATTTCTGTAAGAGGTAGTCAGGGCTACATTCTCTGTAGGCAGGCAGAAACAATTACATGTTTGTGTCATAAGTGCTGCCAGAAGGGATCAGGTCTTTTGTTTAGTTCAAGTGGTAAGCAGCGAAATGATATCCCTGCTCAGCTTCTAGCTTTCTTCTCTTTCATTGCTGCTAGGTAGTTGCATCTTAAGAATATATATTTCCAGCTTCAGGAATCTGAGCAAATTCAAATTTCTCTGTTTTAGCAAAAATTAAATACTAATACTGAGCAAATAATTTGTTTTGTCCATTGATGTTCTGTTGGGGGGGAGCATATGCTACACTCTGCAATTTTTTTTTCTTTTTTATGCATGAATTTGAAGTTTTTATATGCTGTCACCATTGCTACCTGGAAACTTGGTTAAATAAGCAGCAAGCACTTGGCCAAAGCCATCTGCCTGTCATGTAGGGGAGGAACATGAAAAATGGAAAGGATATTTTAAACTTATAAATTTTGTTAGGCTATCTAGGCAGATGAAATCACACTCCAAGCACTGCAAGGGTTTCTTGCCTTTTGTTGTAAAACAGGTAGCTGCTTCTGGACACACATGCTTACGTAGATAATGATCTGGTCCTGTTAAGAAGTTCCAGTGTTTCAGAGATTATTTCTGGGTATCATTTCCTTATAATCTTTTTCAGTGCAGATAGCAGAATAAATGAGATCTAATGAAAAGAGATAACAAAAGAATGGAAATTGGAGTAGAAAATAGCCAGAGTTGTCTTGAGATGAGAAATACTGCTTCTGCTTAGTAATGAATGGCAGTCTCCAGTATCTTCTTATGTTTTCCTCAACACGGTGCAGCAGTGTTTTCCAAATCAGTTACTAATTAAGATACCAGAATATTTTCCATATAATCATTGCCTTTTTTTCTCATTATTTCTAATGTTTAGTCCTGGCAAGGCATGTGAATAATTGAGTCTGAACGAGTCTCTTTTTTAGTTTAAATTGTGGTTAAGAATATTGATTGGTATTATACAGAAACACTATATGCCACAGCAAGGCATTGAACCTAAGAAATAAGCAGCTTGATATGCTTGGAATGTCACACACAAAAAATAAAAAAAAATAAAAAAAATAAAAAAAATAAAAAAAAATAAAAAACACCCCCCCCCAAAAAAAAAGCCTTGTAAATACTAAAAGCAGAATCTAATTCCATCTAAAATTTTTGAGAAATACAGTAGTTCTTTTTTTGTGAATGCCAAAATAGATATGTCAACTCTTTAGAGGGACAAAATAAAGATTTATGTTTAAACTGAACATTAAATTTCAATAATCAAATTAATTGACTTTGTTTTATTTAACTGCTTTTTTTTCCATTTTTCAAGTAGTACCATGTTCAACAGTAACCACAGTCTTTATTAAATAGAACAGTACCAAAATCTGACTCCATTCCTTGTCTCATGCTGAAAAACTATTTATAACAGGGCACAAGAGGGATGTTAGAGCAGCTAGAAATTGGTTATAAATACAGAACAATTCTTGAATTCATAGAATCAGCTACTTTTCAGACCCATTATATGGAGACATACAAAGAGGCTCTGATGCACAACATATTTCCTGCATTTCTCATTTGTACTAATGAATTGGGGTTTTCTTAAGCTGCAGATAGTAACTTTTCTGCATTAGTATTTCTTCAGAAAAAACGTGTTCTTTTACAACAGTCTTTTTAACTCACAACTGCATTGCATGGGTTCTGACCTACGTTTACTTATGCTGCTGCAGCACCCATGCAAGCAACCTCGAATTTTTTTTTTCTATCAGCTTTGGGACCAAGACTTTTTATTATTCTGCTCTCTTCAAAGGCAAAATGGTGGATTTGTTCGAATTCTGGTAATTTTGGGTCGGCATTACTTCAAGAAAAGGAAAAGTTATGTATCCTTCTCTCATTAGTTTCCTTATCCACACTTTTTCCGCACCTGTCCAAAATCTGAAGTTTTAACTCTCTGTTGATATTTTTTTTTCAAACAGCAGTGTAGTTATATCTGTCTTTCATTCAGCATCTTAATTTAGAAATGACTATGAAAGAATTGTTAGCTATGTTTTTATTATAGAGTATCTGGTCAAGGTCCAGTCACTGACTCTTGTTAAGGCTGCTGTTTAATGGCCTTTTTGATGTCTTGCTGGAGCTGGTCCTTGGAACAACATTTACTTCCCTCTTAATTCATTTCTGTTTTCTCTTTGGGGATATCAATACTCATTACCTATGCCAGCTGATTTGTTTTAGTTTCTTCATGAAATATAGATTCAAGAATATAATACATAGCATGTTTTTGCTGAATTTTCATTGCTGGTCACATGCTTGATTTTTGGATGTTTGGTTTTCTTCTACTATTTTTTTCAGTGTCTCAGTCCCTACGAATACTGTAATTTCCTATAGCAGTCATGCCTACTCAAATCAGATCTTAATCACACTCTTTTATCTACGTGCTCAAAGGCACCAAGATGTATATCCACCTGGTCTGCTTCCAGGCAATGGCTTGCAGGACGCTCTCTTGTTTTCTTCTTACGCTAGTATCCTTAAGTTGGTGTTGGATGTGTCTTCTTGACACTTTAGGACCTGGCAGTGATTAAGATTTTCCTTCTCCATCCTACTTCTTGAATCAAGTATTTATTTACTGTGCTTTGTTCTCCTTACCTAACCTTGTGTATTATCATGCCAATATCATCTCTCAGTGGCTTAGTTCTTTAAGTCTGGGTGTAGAATGTCCCTTGTTTTAGGTTTTTGTTTCCTTGGTGGGTATCCTGAGAAGCTGCATGGCCTACTATGCCCTGAATGAACTTAAAACCTGTGTGCCACCAACACATTTGCTTGAATCCCTCCTGCTGTGCCTCCTGTGCTTCCACACTCGTACCTTTTTTTGTCTTTCTTTTCCTCTCTGTTCCTACTAATTGTAATATATCCATTAATTTCTCAAAGAGTATTCTTAAGGTAAAGTCTATATTCATTTGCTCTTGAGGCAAGATACTTGTCCACAGTCCTGCCATCCCACTGTGCTTTCAGAGATGGGCAACGTAATAATAATTATTATATTCTATTTGGTGTGTGCATACAACCCAAAGTGGTGGTGATCTGGCAGCAGCAGCAGCAGGTATGTGCTGGCAAGAGCAAAACCTGATATTCAGACCAGGAAAGCTATTTCAAGCTGTGCATCTTCCTGTGGATAATGTATCATATGAGGTGAACAATCATCGGTGCCATCCCAGACGCAGGTAGCATCTACCTGATGTAAAATGGGAGAGGGGAGACACAGAATCATTCAGCTGCATTTTTGTAGATCGACTAAGTCAAGATCACAAAATTGCAGAATGGTTAAGTTGGAAGGGACCTCTAGAGATCATCTAGTTCAATCCCTCTGCTCAAGCAGGGACACCTAGAGCACGTGGCACAGGATCACATCCAAGTTGGTTTTGAAGATGCTTCATTTTTTCCCTTGTAAGACAGATTGTCTTAAGTCTTTTCTCATTTATTCTAGAATTCATCTTCCTCAGCATAATCAAAGTTAGCTTATGTTTTATCAGTGTATTGTACAACAGATTCATATTTGTATTTTTTTCATACTGATACGTAAGGATCGTCATAACAAAGATGCACTTTAGTTCAAAATTTAATTTCAGTTCCATCCCATTTCTTCTACTGCAGTCTTCAAAGTTATTAGCAGATTATACCTGCTGATGAAATTACTTCAATATAGCATAATCTCAGTCTCCCAAATGCATCTGAGAGTACTCTTTTTTTTTCTTTTTTTTTTTTTGCAAAAAAAATATTGAAAATACTGAACAAAATCAGTCTCTGTATTGGATCTGTATTCATACCTGCTCCGCAGTCAGATTGTTTCCCTTCAGGCAAAACATATTCTTATCTTCCTAGTTATTCCCTTGTCTGACCAACAAATGTTTTAATTAGTATATGTTCCTATCTCACGTTTTCTCTTTGTAAAAGCAGCTACTTTAGATAAAGAAATACCTCGTTCTACTGATTTGTGTTGATTGGCTTGGCTAACTTGTTTTCGTATTGTATTATAATTTTAATTCAAATTTCAAACAAAGTATTGTTTTTATTATCTAAATCGCCTTTGATCTCTGCTCAATCCCAGATTTTTTTTTTTTTTTTTTGGCAAGTCTGGAGAATCTTTTGCCTTTTGTTTTAAATTCCTCACAAGGTTCATTTGGTTCTTAACAGTTTCTAGCATATACAGAGTTTTCCGTATTTTTTGCCTTTAGGAGACTTTCTTCCATGGTCCTAATAACCTCCTTGGCATGCTCCATCAGAGAAAAGAGCCAGAGGATTTCAAGAATCTATTTAAGCTGTCTGTCATCTTACGTTCGATCAGACTGGTGGTTTGGCAAAAGCCTGATGAAGGGTGGTCATTTATCCTTCTCACTAGATAATGCTATTGTCTGTTGAGAAGGACAAGTGTATTTTTCAAGACATCATACATGGAGACCTATTCACTTTGGATTTGTTGCACCCCTATTAAAAATCCTTTTCGGATGAGATCACATCTATCTCCACATAGCCAAGCAATTGAGGACTTTCATTATATTGTACGACAGTGAAGTCATTCTTGGTGTGATGTGATAACAAAAAGAACTATCCAAGAAATTGATTATTTGTCTAAAAGAAACACTGAGCCTGAATGCAGGTCTCTCATAAACATTTACTACAAAATGTGTGTCTTGGCATCTGTTTTTTCTTGGAACTTATGAGATATCTTCAAGACAGAGATACAGATTATAAATGAACACTGAGAATTTTTTATTGTACTCTTTTATATCAAGGTGTTGTTTCTGGTACCTTTTTTGCCCAAGGAGACAGATGTTCTATTTGCAAAAGCTGAGTTCTCCAAATCGTGCTACACTTACACTTTTAGGTCAGCACAGTGATCCATCTAATGAGAATAATCTTTTATCTATTTGTCTGTCCAAGGCAGAAAAGACATTTTCTTTTAAGCTTCTGCCTGAGAGAGTGCTATTAAATTATGAGAGTTTCCATTCACTTCATAGATTCCCACACAACCTCCATCAGCCTTGTGTTTGAGTTGTTGCTATTTTTAACAAGTCTTTCCCCAGAATGTTTTGAGAAAAAGCTATACTAAGGTACAATGTGCTTTTTCTTTAGCACTTTTCTGTGAATTTCCTATGTTTCCAGTTAGAAGAGAATATTTATGCTCCTTAGTGTGTGGCTTAGTGTTATCATTCATACTTATAGGTATGTGTAATCTGCTTTCTGTGCCTCTCCACCCCTCAGGCAATTTGCATTTTTTTGGATGTGCATGTGTGTATATACATAATCTTTTATCACACCTGAGCCTAGAAACTGTAGGCTCATACCAGAGGAACAGATGTGCTCTGTCAGTGCTGCTTCGCTTGTTCCTTTAATGTGGTTCCACTTTACCTATTCCAACTGTAATAAATAACAGTTTGGAACAACAACCATCAGGCAATGAGAGCAAATGCTGTAACAGATTTATACAGAAATTCACCCAGAAAGGTTAGAAATCATTATTATAATCCCTATCATTCCGAGTCCATTCCAACTTGTAATGATTACTAAGCATCAACACCCAGTAACAGGAAAGGAGAGAATAAAAATGATGGATTTTAGCATTTAAAAAAAAAGTCAAATGAGAGAATAGAGATGATAGATTTTAGAATTTTTTTTAAAAGTCACAATCTGTTCTCTAGCCTTCTCGCAAACAGCCATTCTAAATTCATTGCTACAGTTATTTCTCCTGTTAAATACAACTTTGTTTTATACTTACACTTCTAATTACCCTGTTTATTTTTTTTTTTAAATGTGTGCTTAGATGCCCTTTAGCCTGTAATTCGTGTCAGGCTTAGGATGGTGCTTCTCTAATTCTGTATTCTGAATCTGTGTGGAGAAATCAGTATTATGTGCCGAGTGCGTTGCCTGTTTTTGATAAAGTTCTTATATAGTTACATTGCCCTTTTGTGTAATAGAATACGGATCTTATGCCATGGTCCCTATTGTAATTTTGTGTATACAGCAAGAAAATGGAGCAGGAACTAGAGAGCTCCAGGGAATTGTCTTGTTTTGAAAACATCAGCAGTCTGTTTAGCTTGTTCTGCTTGGTTCTTGAAAACAGATAAGAAAGTAATATATTTTTTTTCTACTTTCTTCCTTAGTAAAGTAGACCGTAACCACACAAATCTTGAAAAAAAAATGTGATGACTTGTTAAAATTTTAGAGTTAAATTGAATGACTATGAATGTGCTATCCCATTCACAGATACCTGAAGATAACATATAAGAATGTGTTTAGATGATTAATAGTAATGACAATGATTCGAATGAATTCACAGTTTTATTACGTTCAACATGTGCTGATAGATGCCTTAAATTGGTTGCTTTTACTTTGTTATAATGTTAACTAATTAAGATCAGGAATATCAAATCAAAAATACTCTATGTTTTGTTTGCCATTTTGGTTATTTTCGGTAATTTTAAAAGACAGGGTATATATTATCCCTATTATCCCTTTAAAAGGAACATTCAAGAAAAAAGTTAGAATAGGGATAGAATCTGATTTCTTCAGTAAGGCTTCAGCAGGATACTTGTTTGAAATTTGAAAGGAAAGAAAGAGGTTTGAAATTTGAATTTGAATTCAATTTGAAAGGAAAGAAAGAGCTTATATATCTGTTTCTGATCATTCACATAGTATCATTCACATGCATATTTTTTGTTAGATGTGCATGTCTATACATGAATGATCATGTATAGATCATTCACATGCATATTTTTGTTAAGATTTTCTCTAGGCATTTACTCATTAAGATTAACTGAAGCCTGCATATACTTCAGTTAAAAAGCTTTTTATTTAAAGCAGCAGCAGTGATGATTTTTTGAATGAAGTTATGGGAAAAATCTGTGACCAAACGGAGACTTTTAGAATGAGAAATTCAAAACCTTTCTTTTTGGAGTTGGTTTCTCCCAAAAGACTGTTGGAAACTGAGCTTGAATGCCTTACCTTAGATTTAGACAAAGCATCCCATAACAAAAGTAACAAGTTTGGCAAGATTTAAGACCAACTGTTTGCAGTCCCAGATTTGCACCACTCAGACACTACAGTTTATTTGTTAAGACTGATTTTATTTTCTTTTAAAATATTTTTTTTTCTTTTTCCAAATAATTGGATAAGCATTGAGCACTCTATGCATTGGCCTGGCAGTTCTTTGCAACACCTTCACAGAGCTCACAGGCAGCCTCCTTGGACAAAGGATTGATTCAAAGATACCATCAGCGTGGACAAAGGTTCTCAGGTTGTCATTAGTATTTAGCTACTGACATCCATGTATTTAAGCTTCTGTAAACTGAATAGACTCTTTCCACCTTATCTCCAGCTTCTGAGCTTATCTTTAGATCCCTTAAACTGTGTATTTCCTGGAGCTTTAGTAACTACACTGCTTCCCAGGATGCTCACAGACCCTTCTCTTTTACAAGTTCAGCTCTTCAGGCATAGATGTGAGGGAATATGTGTGACAAATACTTTACTGATTTTCTCTCAAATATCGTACTGCTTAGTTAAAAGGATAGAGTAGAGGATATTACAGATCATTTGAAAACATATTGTAAATGTGTTAAATGCTTTAAGTTTTACGCCTCCCTTTTAAGCCTCTCTGACCCATCAGAAAGAAGGGTCTTCCCTTTTAACACTCAGCCCTAATGCAGCCTGTGCTACCTTAGTTTTGCTGCTAAGAGTGGCCAAAGTGAGCAAATATCTTCACTGCTTCACTTTAGCACCTGCCTTTCCCACCGCTGGGTCACTTGCGAGGGACTTCACTGATGAGGCAGCTTTCAACGTGACTATGCCAGTGTCCTTGATAGGAGCTAGCTACTGTCCAAAATGTTTAAAGGACATTATCCTCCTTTTAAGTGTGAGCTGCCCTGTACGTGTTTCTAGCTTTAAGGACTTTGGTTCAACTAAGGGCATCAAGGCAAAAGAGCTGCACATTTAGAAATGAATTGTCAGTTTGGGAAAGGTATGTGCAAAGAATTCAAAACCTCGTCACTGTGGACTTACCATGTGTTTTTTTCTCTTTTTTCTTTTTTCTCTTTTTTCTTGGATGCAGTAAATACAGCATCCAATGAAAGCAGGTTGGAAGTGGTGCTGAAGTGAGAGAAGTGAAAGCAGTAATTTGAGAAATGTGATGTAAGGGTTGAGTGGATAGGGTGAACTGGGACAGGGCAGTCCTGTGTGGCTAAAACAGCTTGGAAAGCTTGAGCTGTGTGACAGGAGGGCTGTGCATCTGTAAGCTCCAGGGCAAGGTGGGTTTGGAGACCCTTTGGTAGCCCTTAGTTTCTATGAGTTTATGCATAGAGGTCCACACTATAATTAAGTCTAAATTACTTGAACTTGTTCTAAATTAGTTTGCTTGGATAAGCAGTGGAGTCTCAGTAGCACACCGCTCTGAGAATTGAATTGAAAAGAATTGAAACAACCCTATTAAAACATTTATGCCATACTGCAGTATAATGCATAGAAGTGAATATTCTTGTCGAGTAAGATGGTCTGTCTGTGTTATAGGGGTATATATTCTGGTTAATGGATAATACTCCCTGTTTCTTTAGGAAGCCCCATCTAGTTAATGTTTGTCTGGCCTGAAATTACGGGAGTAAAAGTTTCTTCAGGTTAAAGTGTCTTTTTTCGCAAATGAATGTAAAAGCTATGTATAAAGCATTTTTTTTAGAAAAGAAATTAATTTACTTACAGGATTTGGACTAGATGATTTTCAAAGGTCCCTTCCAAACTTAACCATTCTGTCATACTTCAATATCAAAAATATGTTAAGCTCTTTGTTAGCAATAGAAACTGTTCATTTGGTATATGGTACTGTTCTTATTAGGAGAATTGTAGTGGGAGTTCAGAATTCTCTATCAGTATCTTCCACAAGTAAAGGTTGTAGAAAGCACTGCCTGTGTATTTTTTTAAGGTATCATTTGAATGTGGGAAGTTAGAGCATCCCACATCAAATATATTAACAACCACTATGACATTACTCCACTAATTAAAATAATTTCTTGCCAAATTCAGAATACTGACAATTTATTCCTTATTTCTAGTTGTGGCTGTTCTTTACATTTCTTCATTTTTTTCTGTACCATGCATTTTGACAAACATTGCAAAGAATCAGAATCTGTCTTCCATCTTCATAAGATGTGAACTCCTCCCTGGTGTTCAATTCCCTTATTTGATTCTGTCAACCTACCAGTTTTTCTGTTCCTAATCCACTGATGTGAAGCCACTGCTAGTTGGATTATAATATTTAGGTATGTGTTTCTGTTGATGAGATCTTTAAGATCTTTTTCATGATGTTGTTTTTTATATTCATCTGCCTCTTTACTGAATCATAAGACTTTTTATTGTGTTACATTGGACTGGGGGAATGGTTCATCGTGTTGCTCCTTTTCCCCATTTTACCTTTGTCTCTCTGGTAAAAAAGGAAAAGCCACATTTGAAGCTTTGTGGAGTTCTCCTGCCAGGAGAATGAAAACAACCAGGCAATGAAAACAAGAACATCATATGCATAGCTTTACTATAGATTTCCAAAACTGATGATTCCTTTCTTAACAAGATGTCCTGGGTTTTGAGATGAGGTTGTTGCTGGAGGGGATTATTGGCAGGTAAAACTGGAAAAACAAGGGAAGTCTTTTCTCACAGCATATAAGAGCTTGTGAACATCACAGTTTCGCAACCAGAAACCTCCTTTTAAATGGGACAACTTTATAAACACTTATGTAAACAACATGTGTAGTGACGTTGACAAAGATGGAGCAGGCAAGTCTTGTGATTTAAAATTCAGTAGTTGATATTCGTACCATTTAACTTTCCATACCCTAAAGGATTTAGGTTAGGAGCTTAAGGCAACTTTAGGTTATATAAATACCTTGAAGCAGTCACTGCAAAAAAATGAGGATTTTTTTTCTTTTCCTAAAAAGAAAAAAAAAAAAAGAAAAAAAAAAAAAAGAAAAAACCTAGAAAATATTCGCTGGTTGTGTGATGTAATGAAGTATGGAAATTTTGTACAAGTAATATTAATAGTTTTCTCTATCCACTTTTCATCATTGAGCTCTGAGGGAATATGTTTTATGTTTTTCTTATATGCCCAAGACATAATCAGAATTTGGTTGGTATGTTGTGTAGTATAATGTCTTCTGATAATCCTGATTCCAGCACTGCCTGACCAACGAATAAGGAAAGTAACATCTTTTTAAACCATTATAGTAAAGGATTTCCATTGAAGGGTTGTATTTATTCAGTTTTGAAATTAAATGGTTTGATCCTATCAGAAAGGATTTACCAATATGAAATGTTTATGTATTTATCAGGATTTTGGAAGGGATCTGAAGAGATTTAGCCTTCTGCTGAAAGGCTGAAGAGGGCATAAAAAAAAAACATCTCTGAAAGCTTTTGGTCCTATAAAATTCATGCTGCTTTGTCAGAAGTGGAGAAGCTTTCATGTAGCAAGAGCAGGGTAGGTTGTCAGGAAGAGGAAGGAATCTAAGATGGATGGCGCTAAGTAACTCAGGTCATTTGTTTTCTTCTGGAATTCTGCTATAAAGTCCAACTAATGACAGAAGTTAAGATTAGTTCAGAATTGTTTGTTCTTTATGACCTGTGAGGAAGTCTGCTGGCTTATGCCAGCCAGGTAGGGGTTTTTTCATTCTTTTTCTAGAGCAAAATCAGGCAAGTAAGCAGGCAAATTCCTCATAGTCTGTATTAGAAGGTAGTGGAGTAATAATGAAACCACATATGAGATGCATGCTCATATCAAGTGCTTGTTTTGTGGTAACCAACTTTCATTTATCTTCTCTCAAGTCCCCTGTGCATTGATGAGGACTCTTCTTTGCTCTCTGTTGGTTTCCCTGCTTCCTAAGTTCACTTCCCTTGGCTTCCTGTCTCATCAGTTTGAACACCTTATTCTTCAGGATTCATGCCAGATATCTGTGGCTAATCCTTAGCTATTAATTCCTACTGTTATTCCCTTGTGAATAAAAAAGGGATATCATTGTAATGCACCTACCTTACCTGCTGCTGGATTTTGCCCTGCCAGTCTCCTGCAGAGCTCCTTTCAGAGACCTACCTTCCTTCCTTACACTGAACAGTTTCATTTAACATGTTCAGATTGTTCCAAAACCTTCATTTCTTTCAGCTAATATTTGACAGTAACTACTTAGTGTTGCTTCTGCCTGTCTCATAATCGATATCACGACAGTTAGTTTGTGTTGTGGTATAAAAGTAGTAAGTAGGGCCTGAGGCATAAGGCCTGAGATGCCAAAATTTAGTTGTAATTTCATTGTTTGGATTCTTTTTGTTAGTCCTATATTTTACTTAGGGGGAACTATTTTTTTCCCTTTACAAGTCAGTGATAGAGAAGTCAAGAAACTGTCCTAGCTCACACAAGTTCCTGATGGGTACAACTGCTTTTGACTTGCAACACGTACGCACACAGCGTTTCTGCTCTGATCTTTCCCAACTGCAAGTGTCCACACCTTCTCTGTGGCAGAGTTCTTGCATCAAGCTGAATGCTTCAAAAATAAGGAGTGTGTAATTCATGGCAATTTTCCAAAATCCTGGTTTATCTACCAGCTTCCATAACATTGCACAGGAAGAATTTACTAGAAATAGGAATTAACTTGAATTCCTTCCTGTGAGATTTGTCAAGGCGGGGGGGGGGGGGGGGGGGGGGGGGGGGGGGGAAGGTTTTCTATTTCTGTTATCCCTGCTTTTTTGTCAATATTCTGTTTAATTTCCAAAGAGATGTAGCCTAGTTTGTGCAATGTTCATATCGCTATGATTCATACATACCTTGAGAAGCATCCAAACTGCATGCTGAATAGTGTAAGGTTCCCATAAAATAAAAAAAGCTATCTTGGAAATGAACTGTGCCATGAATGTAAAGTAAGATTTGATGTTTAGGCTGTCCTCATGTTTTAACTTTCCAAGCATTTATAATTAAACACTTGAAAAGCATAAGTTTTGAGGAGAAAATGTCAATTTTATGCACCTGGTAACCTCAGCCTCTTCGTGGACTGATTTCTAAACCGTTAGCACAGCTTGAGCTGCTGCACGACCTACACTAGGAGTTACCACAAAAAAATTACCCTCAAGGGAATGCAACTTTTTCTGAGGTTTGTGATATGTATACATTTTTTATTAATATCTTCTTATTGCTTTCACATTGTTGTGTGGCATTACCAGCATATTCTTTTCAGTGCATTTCTCATTTTTTTAGAGAAAATCTGATATGAAAAAAAAAATTGATATCATGAATTTGGATTCTGCTTCAGTTTGCCTTATTGCTTGAACTAGGAGGCTGATCAAAGGACCTTTGCTTTAACTCCTGTTTTCTTTTCAACTAAGAATCCCTTTTTTTTCCTCAAGGCTTTTTTTTTTTTTCTTTTGAATTAAGAAGGACAGAACAAGTAGGTTACAACTGCATATACTTCAATTGACTCTTTAGTCTAATGGAGACAAATTTCTTTTAAGGATGGCAGTTTGTTCTTAGTCAGAATACTAGAGTAGCTTGCAGATTTGCTTGGAGTCCTACTATAATGATAATGTGGGCATTTCATTTGAGAGAGTTCAAAACAGATGGTATTCCAGTGTGATAAGACTAGAGAGGAAAGCAACAATTTCCTTAAAAGTTCCAGTGGATTTTAGCAGTGTGCATCCTGTTAGAAGTGAATATTTAAAACCTTAATATATTAACTAGTTGCATTATTTTTCTCAAAAATCTAGTGCAAGTTATTAAAAAAAATAAACTGACCTTGTTTTGGATATTTTAGCAATTTTTTTCTTGGTCAGAAAGAATCAAGTGGTGGCAATATAAATTTTGCTTTTGCTATTCTGTCCCAGGCCAGCGTTGTCTTACTTTCTGAGATTTCCTAAAATTTTAAAAGGATCCACCACATTTGAATAAGACTAAACTATTTTACATATAATATGGAACAACCATCAGATAATAAAAAGTATCAGTTCAGTCTTGACTCAGATTACCAAGAAGGATATTCCTCAAGTCATTTTTCTTGTTTTCTTTCTCTCTATATCAAAAGACCTGACTTGGATTTAATTTCACAACAATTAAAAAAAAAAAAAAAAAAAAAGGGACTATTTGCTGGATTTAGCAATTCTGAGAAGACCTCTTTTTGTAAATGAATGGTTTTGTTATACATGCTGCTAGCAATACAAAGCCTTTAAAGCAGCTGTTTCAATTGTTTCTTCCCTTCTATGCATCTTTCAGGAAAAAAAAATCATTAATAAAGGAAAACAGAATCAGGCGAGAGATGTGGGGAAAGAAATTGTGCGCATATTTCATATTTGAATAAAAATACAATGTTGGTCTGGCATTAAAATTTTCTGGTTGGGCAGCATAATTTTTTAACTGGGGATCTTGATAGCAATGGCTAAAATCTCTCTACCTGGGTCAATAGGAATCTGTATTGCGTTCTGTCAGGTATCAGCAGTGATACTTGTCAGGCTTGATGCTCGCAGTAATAACCTAGTGGGATCGTGTGATCTGAATCAAATACTAACTGTAGTAAAAGATACAGTTGTGGGGGTTTGGGGTTTTTTTTTCTCTTTTGTTAGTTTAGGACTTCATTATTCTCCATATCCAAATCAGAGAAGTAGCATGTATTCCTAAAATAATTAAAAAAAAAAAAAAGGTGAATTCAGCATGTAAAAATTATCAACAAGGAAGTTTAAAATGACATGGTAAAGCATCGTTTATTCCAGAAATTAAAGTCTGTGTCCTTGTCCTCTAGAGATGTCTCAGAGAGTCAAATTGATGTCTTGCATGTACTGCTAACTGATTGTGTGGAAATTTTTTTAAGTTCACTTTTTCTTTATTCTTCTGTCTTTTTTACCCATCTTCCCCCATTGTAGCAAATTAGACGGCCGGATGAAAGCAAAGGAGTTGCTAGTAGAGTTGGATCCCTCAAAGTAAATATGTTTCTAACATTTATTTTGCAAGTTCTCTTCTATAGCCTACACTTTTCCTTTTGAAGGGGGAGGTGAGGGGAGGGAGGGAAGGGGCTTTTTCCATTTCTCACCATTCCATCACTTTTATTTCAGTATTCTTATTGCTGTTGGGTCACATTTTGTTTGTTTCTGTGCTACACATAGAACAACCTGCTGAAGGCGAGCTGCCAACTAGTTAGCTTTGAATGTCATCACAAACAGGAGACAGGAGCGACCTTCTCGAAGTGCCTGTCATTTGGGGATCATGATTAAACCACTTCTCTGATCTATGCTTTTTGTTGTCTCTTAACTGCCTGTTACACAGAGAAGTGACTTACTCATCTTCAGAGGACCGCTTCCCCCTCTTGAAGCGTAATTAAACGTGTAGAGTGCTCACACATTTTGCATTTAATGCCACAAAAGATCAGTAAAAGGAAGCCGACTGCTTAGTGTCTAGCTAGCCTTTAATTCAGAAAAAAAAAAAAAAAAGAAAGAAAGAGGAAATGAGAGACCAGTGAGGCTAAGAAGAATGGAGCCACTGTTTGCTAATAGCTAGCCAGTTCAGAATCCTGCCTTTTTCATGTCTGCACTAACACACTCAGGTGTTTAGAGCATTTAAGAGAACAGGCAGATTCCCAAAGCTGTACCCACTCACAAATAGTGTTACACACTAATAAATGGTTAAAAACCCAGGAAATTCTCCAGCTTTGCCAAGACGCTGATCATGGCAGATTAGGGCATTCTGTTAAGATTCCGTCTCAAAAGTTGGCTATTTTTCTACCATCCAATTTTTCACCTTTTTTTTTTTCTACTTTATTTCCTTTTTAGCACTTTCTCAAGCGCTAATTAATTTTTTTCTGCACTTTCCTTGGCTTTCCTGCCTCCTTGGTTTTTGATTTTTTTGTTTCCTCCTGTATGTGTGCATACTGCCTTTGTTCCAGGACAAGCCATCCTCTCTGCTCTCCAACACTCCTCTACAGCTGCTCTTTGTGAAAACGTAATTTCACTGAGCAAAAAGAAGGGGAGGAGAAGGATTAATTATGCACCACTTTCCAGTGATGGCACCATTTAAATTGACCTCAGTGTAGAAAAAGAGGCCAGTTTCAATTTGTTTATACAAGCCATATCTAGAGGCACCTGTAGCATTCCTCACTGTCTGTGAGGCTTTAGCTTTTTATCTTACATTTTGGGAAGAGGTTTGAGAATACAAGAGCTCTGTCCATGACTGATGGACTCTGTCCATGACGGATGGACTGCTGTTTCTGTAGCAGACTTTCAATAGTGCTGAATTCACACAGAGGAAAGCACTGGCAGGCACAGCTACTGGTCTGTTTTAAACGCTGTGCAGATAATTATTATGACTCTCACCTTTTGATGGCTCATCATGAACAATTGTATACACATAAATATATATGCAAGAGGTGTAGCTTATTTAAGGGCTCGTATTCATCTGTTATTTTAATGAATGTGACATCAGAATGAAAGTCACTAGTTTAAAAAGCACTGGGGTTCAATGTTCAAATATTAACACCTATCTTAGGATTCCTACTTCCTTCTCTGACTGCCCAAGATTTAATTTCACTACCAAAAGATGTATTTAGATGCACAAAATCTGTTATGAATACCCATATAGACAATATAAAATCCTAATTAAGATTTCTGTGTGTTAAAATTCACTCCTAAAATGTTATTTTTAATGAAAAATCTACAACACTGCCTTGCCAATAAATAAATAATGTAGTCAATTCAGTAGCTTTATAGTCCGTTCCCTATTTTTTTATATTTATATTTTCCTGTCCTGAAAAAGATCCTTGTTAATGAAGCAAAAAAAGCCTTGTATCCAGTTTCAAAGTTTACTGAGTATATATGTTTGTATTGTGCAGAGCACTTTGATGTCTTGAAATGTTTTGCCAAAGGCAGTGAGAAATGTGTTATGCTATGATTTGTTTAAAAAAGTAAAACAAAGAACAAAAGAAAAAAAGTGACAAGAGAACAGCTTGCTTTTTCAATTCATTTTCTGATGTTTACATGTAGCTCCATCGAAAGCTGGAGGAGCTCAGAGATCACCTAGAAGGCAATGTCAAAGGATGCTCTCTCCGAGTAAATGTACGATTTCACTCGGTGATCTGTTTTTTTAAAACTTCCGCTGGCTGGTAACACCAAATCTGATTAGTTTGTCTGCTCATCCCCATCTTCTTCCTTTCTCCTTTTTCTCCCTTTGTGTTTTCCTTTTTCTCTAGCTGGGGTTTCATTTTAATGCGTATGAGAAACCTGACCGAATTGATAGGGTTTGTTTAAAATTAACATTTTAATGAATGTTAATCAAACTTTGGCTTTAATAACAGCTAAAGCAAATCCCTTTCCAAAACCAAAATTGCATATCTAAAATTTTCCTGAATATTAGTGTTAGGAAGAAATAAAATTGGTATCTCTGAAGAATCGCCATATATCTTCTGTCTGTGATTGATACCTTAACTGAAAACTGTGGCTGAGCTATAGTAACCCAGGAGCACATAGACTCACAGCTCCCTGTTTGCCTTTAATGTTTTGGATCCTTACATTATTTCATAAGATAGCTTAATATATGTTTGGATGCCAGCTGTGCAAATTTTAACAGACTCCTATAATACAAAAATTCAATGGCATGGTTCCTGTATACTGTATTTGTGCTTTAAAAGGGGAAAAAAAAACATGGAAAAAGAAAAAAGGATTAAGAGTTAGCCTATCAGTCATGACTCCTCTTATCCACTTTTACAGAAATCTTTTAGAAATTAATAGATCTTGCCTGTATAATAATACAGACAACAGTAAATGATATTTGAGTTTTCTTCATAAAGTAAGATCAGACTTTCAGCAATTAATTCTCTAGAACTCAAAGTTTAAGCTGCATAATGTTATGTGCCAAGGAATTTAGAAAGGAATAGTTTTGTGCATAGTAAAAATTAATAACTGCATTTATCCCTTTGAACGATCGTTCGGTGAAGACTCGGAACAATTAGAGCCATGGCTTGTTTGTATCTGCTGTATGCTGCGACTGTTACCGTTATTCTCAGCACAATCATTTTAGTACGTAATCTGCTATGGTTATCTAGTGAAAGTTAATTATTTGATAATTTCTGCTCTATTTGCATGCTTTATCATATCTAGCTCTAAGGTCTGACTTAAAGTTGAATTCTGCTCACTCTCAAATAGAAGTCACTGAGCTTGTAATCGTTCGCAGGCCAGATGCAAGAAAACTGAGGTGCGAATACACTGCAGCTTTCTATGCAATCTCTTGATGAAAAGATCCTTTCAATGGCAAATTTCTTTAACAATCAAGTTTTTGGGAGAATAAACTATGTGATACTTCTGGTGACATACTATGCCTATTAGCTAGAATCAAGGCAGAGAGAGATCTTTGTTTTAGAATCCTCACCCTTAAATTCATGATTTAGTATTAGTGAATAAACATAAAGCCAGGAAAAAAATGACACCATGAAATTTTATACTACAGAGGTTGTTCTAGACACACATTCTCACACAGAATACCACATGGAGAGATATTTAGAAGTAAAAACTTCTAAAACAAACTAATTGACATGAAATTGTTCTGTTCCTCAGTGTCACTTTCTGTTCTATCATGGTCATACTCTACAGAAGACAAAGCAAGCAAGGCAGTCATAATTGTGAACTCAAAAATGTTGGATATGTTCTTCACATTCACTTTAAATTTCTTAAGACAATCAGGACACATCAAAAGTATAACAACAAGTAGCTAAATTCTGCTTCTTTTCACTGCCAGTCTGATCCATGCTATAAAAATGGATGTTTTGGATAAGGCAACATTTTAAAAAAGAACATAGAAATGGCAGATCAAATAGTAGCACAAATCTGTAGTAAGTGATGGAAAGAAGATTTGGAAAGAAAATAATAAGGGATCTGTTAATAGCTCATCTTTGAAATAATTTGCATGTGTTCCATGGTATTTTTGGAAAGGGGTTTAAATGAAAGTTCTTAATACTATTTGTGTGGCAATTGTATTGAATGGTATGGGAGGGGGAACATGAAGTAACTTATGGCCAGCCCCATTAGGGAAAGTTAAACCTATTGCACAATTGTGTGTTTTATTTAAGGTGGAACCTTTGTTTCAGAGTGAATTTAAAAGATAAATCAATAGTAATATCCAATTCTTTAGAAAGAAAATTTTCCTAAACTGAGATCTGTTTGCCCATTTCTTGTTGAGATCTTCACTCAACTTTCTTGTAGACACTCCTTTTCTAGACTTAAATCTTTGTTCCTTCCAAATTACACATGCTTGAATCTAAAATTAGATATTGTTTAGAATATTCTTAAGTAAAATTAAGTCTCAAGTTTCCAAGTATTATGTGAAACAATTTCTGTAGGGATCTTAACCAGTACTTCCAAATCAAAGGTCCTGGCTTTTGCCAACAGTATTTTCAGAAATCATAGTAGTGGTTAAATATTGTGCACAGAAAATGTTAAATGAAATTCAGATCATAATTTTTCATCTAGATTTGTGCCTTGTGCAGGCTGCAGTCTCTATACTATTTGCTCTCTTACATTATGCACCTGCCTTCTTTGATTGTGATAAAAGATAACCTTTATGGGACTGTCATTTCTAGTCATGATGTTTTCTTAGTAAAGATCTGAGTAAAGTCACTATGGTCCTCAGACTCCTGGCAAATTGCTCTGTCAGCTTTTGGACCAGATTCTCAGCTCATGTAAATGGGCATAATTCTTTTAATGTTATGTCACGGTGGGGCATTTCTGTGATAGAGAATATGCTGCCTTAACTTTAAATTTCCCTGGGGAAAATAAAGCAGAGTGGCACATTTGAATGTAGCTTAAATGTTAGTATGGGAACTTGCTCCTCTAAAAGGAATAGGTAGGAATTGTCAGGCAGTGTACTTAATGAGAGCTGCCCCTTCTTTCCAAATGGAAGAAACAGGCGAAAGCTCAGGGACTACAAATTGGAAGTAATGTTAGTGATAATTTGCAGAATCAGCAGTGGCATTTAAAATAAGAAACATATTGACACTTAATTTTAATATTGCAGAAGCAGTGCATGTGAGGAATGCTGACATCAGGCAGATGTTCAAAAATGGAGAGGAGTTAGAAAGAAAGCAATGGTGTAGAAAGGGTATGCAAATATTGAGCATGTGGCAGGTGCTACAACCTCACTGCATGAGTCGGTTGCAAATAACTGAAGGAAACAGCAATTAGTATGTGGATGAGTGTGCCTTTTAAGAATAGGGAATTGATAAATCCTTTCCTGAAGACAATTCTGAAACCAAAACACTTGAGCCATGAGTTTCATTTCATCATTATGGGGAAATAACCCAAGTAAATTGACAGTCTATACATGCATGAATAAGGAAAAAAAAAATTATGAATAACAAAAAAATAGTATTGGAAGAGAAAAATGTGTGTTTGTATTTGAGAACAAAGAGAAATCCAATATACAGGTATTTGAAATTATAGTGGAAAGAGTATTATTATTTGCCTGTTATAACAGGACCTTCATGAATATAAAGAAAGGAATGGTTTAAAATAGTTAACTACTAAAAGGAATAAGTCTGAAAAGAAATAATAAATTTAGACTAGATATAAATGGAAGTATGGATGAGTATGGTAGGTAAGAACAATTTTCCTGTAGTCGATCTCCAAGAAAAAAGTTCACAAGGGTTTACCTTTTGTAAGTTATTGTAGGGAAAAGAGAGGATAAATCAATTTATTTCAAACTTTTTTTGGTTAGATTCCAAACCCTCTCATTGTTGCTGTTCCCATTTATTTAGTTGCTGATACTTAAGATACTCCTGCTTTGACATGTCCTGCTTTAAATCCATTCTCTGGATCCTCACCTGCTGAGTTGAAAGTAGTGAAACATCTTTTTCCATGCTACTATAAGACAAAACATGGGGAAAATAGTAGCAATTAATTATGGCAATCTTGACTAGAAGTGCATCCAAAAGTCTTAGGTGGATAGCAGAACTGCGTATTGCATAACTACCCAGAGCATGTCACCTTTCCTAGAAAGCTTTCAAAATAATCCTCCTATAAACAATTTTTGCTCAGCATTTGTTGGGTGGAGGGTGCATTTTTTTACTTGATTTCTTAAAATAACGTTCTGTTTATATTTGTCTGGAAACATTTTCTAATTGTGACATAATCCTTCTGTAAATCAGCTCACTATACCATGTTGTCAGAAGTAAATATACCATTAAAGGAAGGGAGGTAGTGTCTTAGAGTATGTGAACGCTTAAAATGTCCAAAGTCATTCCGATGTCCTCAGTAATATTATTTAGTTAGTGATTTATACAGAATGTCAGAGCAAAATATATTTTTAGTGAGAGCATTATAAATTTTGTGCCTATAAAAACAGATCTATGGATGTATCGCATACATCTATATATGTATTATATGTATGTAGGAGGAAGTACAGATGTATGTGTTATATATGACGACATAAATGATCACAGACAAATAGGAATGTAGAGCTTTCCTGAAAGTGATATTTTTGATTTTAGTGAAGAATTATGAAATGTTTATGTCAGAAATTGAAGAACATTCATGAGTGGCTTTGAGTGGCATCTTCTCTGCTCAGTCCATCATAATACCTAAGTCAGGAAGCGATCACTTAAAATTTATGTGGAAATAATTGCTAGGTTCACTTTAACATCAGTGCATCTGAAGTGTTATATGGTGAAGATTTTTTTTGTACTCTAAAGGAATTTTGCATAGAATTCTGATGATTCATTCTTCCACCTTCAGGAAAAAAAAAACAAGAGGAGTTTTATAATGTATTTATAGGAACCATGTCATTTCATTTATTAGGGTGTTTTTCATCTTCACAGACAGTTGTAATCAGATCATTAGTAAACTAACACAAGGTAAAGAAAGAAAACCTAAAATTGAGATTAATCTTTGTAATTGAAATATGAAACATATTCAGCCAAAGAAAGGATTTTCAGATTCAATTAAGGAAAATCCTGTAAATAACTGGAAACTCTTAATTTTAGAAAATTTTTGACTTCTCTCTGATTTAGGAGTGATGTACTAATATGGAAAAAGTGAGCTACTACTGTAAACGAAGCAATTCTGCTGTGTTATTGCATTAAAAAAAGGCAAAACAAAACAAAAAAAAAAAACAAAAAAAAACAAACAAACAATTTAGGTTCAGGACAACTTCTATCATTAAAGCTATAATGTTCCCAGTGAAGTTGTACCTGTGTTGACAGATGCTGCCAGTGAGCAGCGTCCCATAGGAATCCCAACCCTTTGTATTACTGAGAGACATAGCATGTAGAATTTTGTTGCCCTGTATCTAGTCATTAGTAATTTAGACTTTACAACTTGCTCTGTTTTTTGAAGAGGTAAGATTAAAAAAAAAAAAAAAGTTATGAATTAGTTTTCAATTGATATTCAAGTTATCAATTGTTTTCTTGTCACAATGTCAGTTTTCTAGAAGAATAAAGACTGACACTTTTCTTCAGATTCATCATTAGTTTTGACTATTTTATAAATCCAAAACCATTTTTCTTTTAAGAAGCTTCCACCTTAAAAAGCCAAAATTTGGAGATTCTGAAATAGCTGGTCTTGGAAACTTAATGAACCCCCATACTACTATCTCAGTGCTGGAGCCACCTGTACAGAAAACCTTCTGAGACCCTTACTGTGCCACCATTTCTTTTTTAACAATGTTTTCTTTTCCCCACTGCACCACCAGGCTCGGCTCCCTTCGTGCTCATCCACCTATAGTGTTTCTGAGGTATATTGCACGTGTTGTCCACGCAGTTGACCTGCTTGCCCATCACACGTCTTTTGATTTTATTTACCTTTTTTTCTCTCATTTTTTTGCATTGCACTGTGCACAGGTGGGGAGAAATCAGCTGTGGGGGAAATTTCTGCATGATCGCCCTGCAGCCATGTTCAGCGTGGTTTTAAAATCACCCTGTTAGTCTGGGACCACCACAATTAGGCATCTGCTACATAACATAGGAGCATAAATTATATAATGTGAACTTGATTAATTTGCTCTTACATTGAAATGAGAATAATTTCATAATGGGCTTACAGATGACCACACTACGAGATGCCTTGCCAGTCTGAGCTATTTTAGCTCAATGGTATTATTGTAGCTAGAAAGACTCTGTAGAATTATGATTACTAATCACCTTGCTAGATACAGGATGCTTATCTGAAAATCCTTACGATTTCCCAAAAGTCTGCCTGGGGTCATTATCTACCGGATAGTGATAGAACCATAGTGAGCAGAATTCTAGACCTAATGTTAAAGTGAAAATTTGCTTCCCTATATATGAACTTGGTGTCCAAATCAAAGTCAGTTTCCAAAAATAATGTTGCTTGTTGGTTTGATCCATGGCAATGCTGTTCTAGATTTAAAAAGAAAATGGTTTGTTTTGTTGACCGTGCTCACAGTAACACCTGCAGATAACACGCTGATCAGAGATATTGGTTCCTAAATTGTACTTCATATACAAAGATCTTATCAAAAAATACCACTATTGGAAGTCCTATCAAATATACGCACATGCCAAAAAGTGAAGGTAACGCTGACAGAGGAGGAGGAGGAAAGACTTCAAGACTTAAAGGCAAATTCTAGGCAAATGGGATTTTAGAGAGTCTACTAAGCAGCTGTGGTGAAGTGGGAGGAAATAGGTTGTTATGTGACGCTCTGTGTTTGGACACTGGACTCATTCAGATTAGTTATGTTTATTCCCTCATATAAGGAATTCACTCAGTTAATGAGCATCACACAAAACGCAGACATAAAGAGCTCACCGAAACCATCACTCTCTCCCTGAGCAGGATTAACTGTATGTAAGTATATCTTACTAGCGGGTGTCTGGTTTGTCCTCAAAAAACTTCAGCCACTGAAGCCATCAGTCCTATCACTTTCTTTATCCTTTTTAATACAAACAAAAGAGCTAATAAAATTTTTTTAAGGATAAAGAGATATTAACAGATTTTCTGCCCAAGAGCCACAACTGCTTGTGGCTCTACCAGGAGACTGTTTTAGAGTTATTTTAAAGATAATCTACTATATATCCTTAAGGTATCTGGTATGTATTCTACATATTTTTCTTGCTTCATTGTTATAGCAATGAAGGTCTCACTTTTTATCATAGTTCTCAATATCATATTCTTATAAAAAGATAGAGACTTCTTCTAAGCCAATACAGAGAGCAAGAAATTGAATTTAGTTCTTGTGAATGAAAGGCAGAGCCCATCCCTATTTGATCAACCATTCTTCTGAAAGATCTGTGTGAATTTAACCAAAAAAAAAAAGCTCTAGATCTCCAGGCATCTCAGCTTGATGCCACTTGGTTTCCTACAAATCCCACTCTTTCAATTCTCATCAGCAAAAATGGTGAAGTTGCTCTTTTGCATGTGAAGGAGAACAGACTCTTCTTGCGTTGCCTGCAACTCTGACCATTTGTTCTTTCGCATTCTGGAGGGATTACTTTTTTTGAAAGGGACGGAGGTCAGGATGTTTCCATAGTAGGTAGAAGGTAGGTAGTTATGGCTCTCCTATTTAAGCAGATTCCAAAAACTTTTTTGTCTTTTTCATAGCTGTCAATTTTTTGTAGTGATTAGTAGGCTTGGAATAAGTAGTCTACCTCAACAGAAAAAGAAAATTAGAGACTGAAGTGTTTCATGAACCCTGTCCACAAAGGAAGTCAGAGATTTTTGGTAAAGTGTCTGCTACCTGAAGTATGAGGGTGCCAATGTGGGAGGGTACAATCAGTTTACCCTTAATATTCTGTCCAAAAAGAAGATATTTATGTCTAAAAATAAGGATAATCTGACTGCTTGGTCATCCAGATCATGTAATGTAGTTAAAAGTACCCTTTTTTTTCCATTTTTTCCTCTAAGTATGGTTGGATGAATTGGTAATATTTGAGCAAAAATTATCAGAAAGGCCAAGAACTATACTATATTGGAGAAGTTTTTAAGCTGTTACATGCAAGGTCTTTACTTAAAGTTCCACCAAATCTCCAATTAGAAGACAAACTTGGATCTGTATATTAACTACTGTGAAGAATTTGAGGTAAAGTTTACTTCTTTCATGGAAAAGATCCTTGTTTGTGTTTACCATCTCAGAGTCTAAAATTAAAGAAAAGCTTCTTTTCACTTGATCCTTTTTATTGTCACCTGTTTCCAGATCTGGTAAAACTGTGGGCATGGTCAACTGAAGGATGTTGGTGAGGAATGGGCAGAAAGTTTTTTAAACTTTTCTTTAGCTATGGCAATTTTTTCATTCCGTTGAAGTCCAGGTACTGTGCAGGTCTTTCTTTTCTCTAGAGCCCCAGTCAACAGCATAACAATTGCACTTGCCTAGAATGAAGTAGAAGCTCTCTCTCTCTGGTTGTACTTCAGTCAAATACTAGGAAGCTTTTTTAAGAAGCGGGAAGAAAAGTAGATCTTTAATGCTCTGAAATAGCAAAAGATGAATTATAAATTCACTTCATCTTCAAACTTAGCAATCTACAAATCTAATCTTTCCATCTTTTATGAAAATAGTTTAGCTTCTAAAGCTTTTGTAAATGATGCCTGTAATTTTTATAATTGTTAGTAGGAGTATTTTAATGAATTTTCTATGAGTGGAAATAACACTAATTAGCAATGATGCTGACTTAGCAGTTGTTCAATATAGTATGTGTGTAATAAATATATAATTGACTCATTATCCACTTGTTTCAGAGCATAGTAATATTTTTTAAAATAGCTGTAGCTCATTTAATTAGACCAGATTGACTTCACTTACATTTTATCTTAAAAATACTGAGCAAAATTTGAAATAATTGATTGACCAACAGAGGGAAGTCAGAAGTGTGCTAATTTATAAAACTCCATTTAGGTATGCAATGACCCTATTATTTTTATCTTCATCGGTATCTCCGAGTTTTTATTATCAGCATTAATCTCTCTCCCTTCCTTTCTCTCCCTTTCCTTTGGCTTCTGCATGTGCTGTGTGTTTGGCTGAAAGCGTAATGAAGGAAACCAGTTCATCTGCTGATTGCAGGCATAGCGGCAGAGCAGTGCTCGTCACAGAGCTCTCCCCTGCTTCCCAAAAGCAGAGAACAAAACATGAGCATGAAAAATCAGTTGCAAAGAGGTAGAGACTCAAGTGTATAGCATGTCATCCATTTTATTTAAGATCATTAATAGAATAGCGCATGGTGTCTTGTGTAGTGAGATATCTACAAATTTTTGTGTTAGCTTTCTCTCACAGAGAAAAAATTACTCCCATAGTTTTGGAATATGTAATGACTGCATGGTGATAACAGGATTTGATTATATACTTAGCTTTGTTAATAAAACACTATATCCAGGTGGTCTGTTGAGTCCATAACTTCAGAAGCTCATTCAGTCAGAGACTGCAGGAAGATTTGAAAATGCTCCAGATTAGAGTATAATTATCTGTAGTATACGTTATCCAGTGTTGTAAATACTGAATTAATTCTTCAAAACTTGAGCAAGATAAGAGATTGTTCTTCGTTCTAATTAGACTAATCTGAAAAGACCACCGTGCTGCAATACTGAGAACTGCAAGCCCAATTTTTGGGCACTTGCCATCAGCATAGACTCTAAAATTCAATTTTAGTTACAGGTTCTTAAATTCAAGGACATTTACACTGTGCTGCACAACTGGTTTGCATATGTGTGGACCGCTTACATCTCAAAGGCAGAGGGGGCTGCATTTGATACTGAAAGTCAAGAGCATCCTCTGTGTGTAGAGTAAGTCCAACATTTTGATTTTGTTGCATTTCTGCAAATTCTGCACCTAGGGCTTACAGAAGGCTTTGCTGGCTCTCCTGCACTAAGAAGTTACACCAGCTTTCTGAAACCTGGCCTAGGAATTTTTTCCTATGACAATCCCTTATACTTTGTGAATCTTGTCTTGAATTGCATATTTTTTCCTTTTTATTCCCCCAAATATTTTCCCATGTATTACTATCAAGTGCTCCAATTCATGCAAGTTTTACAGTTAATTTCTTCTGATATTATAGCTTAAAACTTTCTGGCAGCCGTTTGCCAATTACCAAGTTTCACAGAGTGAATTCAATAGTGATAATTACCAATGTAATTGGTAGGTAACTGGAAAAATAACAACCTCTATTATTAGGCATTAGAGAATACTTCGATATAGGTTTTGGTTTTCTAATTATGCAAATATTCTAATAGAAAGGAAAATCTGAAGTGTATACCCACATACAATATCAGAAACTTGAAATTGTTAAAATCATGTTACTGTCACTGCTTCTGAAGATTATTAGAGTAACAACTGTGGAAGTATGAAAGTAACTTAAATAGATCAGATATACACGAGGTAGTCTTTAGACTTGCAGTCTGAAGTGTACCATAATATGATTTATTATGGTAATATAATATGATAGTATGAATAAAATGGTATTATGATAATATGAAAGTGTACCAATATTATGATTTTTCTTATTGAGTAGATTACCAAGGAAATTGCTAGTTTTTACTCAGTTTTTATGGCACAGCCCTGTACGTTTTGTGTATTATATTCAAATTTGAGCACACCTACACACAAGAGCATGCCTACAGCTCAGAACTTAATGAAGACAGCAAAGCCACTAGCCATTGGAGTTTTGCACAATTATATTGCTACAATGTAGTATTGCTTCTTTTTGTTTTATATTTGCAGTTATTAATCAAACAGTAAGTTTTTAAATAAGAATAGAATTTATAGATATTTCTCTTTCAGGTGACAGGAGGAGGTCAGGTTCAGCCACTTGTCACTTCTTATTTAAAGAGTTACATTTTTCTATTGTATTTTGCTTTGCTAATAGTAGCATTGTCCTCTGGAAAAAAAAATCTAACTTTTAGAGATATACAGTTTCTTCTATGCGTATTAAAATGCAAAACTCTGAAAATTCAGTGATTTTTGTGTCCTAAGAATTATATATATCCAGAGAAAATAGCTTTAATAGGTAATGCTAATAAAAATAAAAATCTTTATTAGTAGCTGAGCAAAAAATCCTCTATAGTATTTTCATTGTCCTACCAGAATAAAGAGATATTTTTGCTTTTTGAACAGATATTATATAAAGTAAGGCATTTGTGACAGTTCATGAATGGAAGTATGGCAAAATGTCAAGTCTCTTTGGTAAGAGGATTGCATCAGTGAAGTAATCTCATCAAGGTACACATGAATAACTTCACTGAATGCTGTCTTAGATATCTACAGTAGAATTCACTTAATTTTTTTCATTTAAAAAATCCGTTTTGTATTTGTATGTTCTATACTTTCACTTTTTAATATAATTTATCTCAGTTTGCAAACTGCTGTATTCCACATTGCACCAATCAGCAGTTCATATGATAAAAATAGAACAAAATTTAACCTAGTTCTACTGCTTCTCTGCTCATAGTCCTACCTTGTGACTTCAGTCAAGTAAAATTATCAAGTAAAATACTTGTCACTGTTCTTTTGTTCTCTTTGAATAAACTCAGTCGAAACACTAGGATTTTCTATTGTTGATGGTTTGGGGTTTTTTGACACAAAAGTCTTTCACATTCAGGGAAGTGGTAAAATCTGGGTTTTGAAAAGCATCTCATTTCCTATTAAAGGTTTTGGCTTAAACTCTTATCTGTTCATCTTACCCAAAACGTAATTGTTTTTGTTGATTTTTATTTTGGTGAAATGCTTGGCAAATCTGCACTTAGCAAGCAGAGAATAAATAAAATTGAAATGTCTGTTAGAAGGATAGGCACTAAAAAAAAAAATGATAAAGTCATAGATATATTTCAGATGATGCTATATAAGGTTTTCTATCTTAGAATCAAGTAACTCAGAAATAACTCCACATCCTCATCCATTTTAAGCTCTTAAGTTCATTGTCTTTTTTTTAAGACAAAATATGCCTTGATGTTTCAGATTTAAATGCAGTTTTTTCTCTTTTTTCTTTAAAAAGTGAGACATTCCATCCTGCCTTGCAGTGCAGATATATAATCCATTATGAACTTTCTGAAACAAATTAGTTCAGGTCAGGGAACTATGAGTATCCTTTTCATTTTCATTGGTTGTAGTTTCAGCTCGTGCATGTAACGTGCATTTGCATTTCCCAGTGTCCTTCTCCAGTGTGCTGGTCTCAGCCTGGGTCCTGCCCCTTGCAGCCTGCACTGCCCCCTTCAAATCAGCCCCAAAGGTATCTCACTTTTGAGGCAGCTTTGGAGGGTCGCGGGTGATTCCTAGGGGCAAATCCTCTTCCTGCACCTGTTTTTCTGCTGGCTTTTCCAAAAGAAATTACCAACTTACCAGAAACAGCATAATTC
This sequence comes from Nothoprocta perdicaria, assembly GCF_003342845.1. Taxonomy (NCBI): domain Eukaryota; kingdom Metazoa; phylum Chordata; class Aves; order Tinamiformes; family Tinamidae; genus Nothoprocta; species Nothoprocta perdicaria. The sequence continues at coordinate 10,432 of NW_020456087.1, read as the reverse complement.
TCAGCAGAACTTGATTCCAGCCTCTCTTTTCCACGGTTTATGAATGCTCCGATATAATTAAGTTATTTCTCCCTGATGATACTGATTTCACTTTAACAATTCTCCTCACAGGAATGTAAGTTTTCTGCCTCTATGGGTAAGCTAGCTCTTCATATAGGAAATTCCCAGTACTTCCGATTTATTGCTGAGATGACTAAAGCTTTGTTTTCCCTGCTGTAGTTGCTCCCAAGTTGAATCTTAATATTAAAAGGCTTTATTCACTTTTATATTTAAAAATACATAAGCTGAGATTTGGTTTGAGTGCTGTATGCATCAGTGACTGTAATGGACACGTTACTTTTATTTACTAGCTTTCGTGCTCTTACCTGAAGGCTTCAGATATGATACTTCAAGATCAGCTGAAAAATCTGAGAAAGTTTCAACAACATTTATTAACACAAATTCTTTAACGTGAAGAACATAATGTTCTATGTATTTGTGAGGAATATGCTTCTTTTCCAGTGCAAAGATACTTTGATTCTGTGTCAACATGCAACACCAGAAATTAAATTTACACATTGGGTAAATCTAATCTTCTTAATTAATCTAATTAAGGACATTCATAAAAGCATGCTGTCAGTTTAAAAATAACTAGTTGCTTGCCAGATATTCCTAGTGACCATGCTGATCATTTCACGGTAGAAATCCTTCCTTTGGAAAAAAAATATGAAAGCCTTATACTCACCACAGCTCTCACTGTTAACATTATTCGCTTAGTGTGCAGGACAGAGCATATAATTTATTGTACACTGATACAGTTAGAGGAGCCAGATAGGAGGAAAAAAAGGGAGGGGGGAATTTAAAAATAGGAAAATATGAAAGTCTTATTTCTGTTCTTGAAAGCCATGTACTTTACTGGTGATGTACTTCTTGCACTTAACAGATCAGCAAATTTAAAATTTTACGTACAGATAACACATTCTAGCATGCTCTAGCTGTAGATAGAGGTTATCTTAGGCACCAGAATTATCGAGAACCAGTGATCCAAGGAACCTGCTCACATCTTCCTTGTTCCCGTCAAATGACAGAAGAGGCGACAGGGGAAAGGAAGAAAGTAGCAAGTAAGCCAGGAACAGAGGGATAAGTGCTCAAATGTCATTACTACCATCCAATCCTCCTATCTCTTCATACAAATATTCAGTAATTTCCCTTGATTTGCATACAGAAACACCAAATCCAAACATGTCTGCAAGAACCTGTCTCATTCTACCCAAGTTCAGACAGGTTTTCCTACAATATGTTCTCAACTCTGTGTAAATGTGTATTTACATATGTATTTTTGTGATAAATGTGTAAAAATCAAGATATTATACATTTGTGACTTTTGTAGTGCTTTTTTTGACAGCTAAAAGACATGAGGTTTACAGCCATAAACTGTTTTTGTGCAAAAAAGACTTTATCAATGTAGAAATATTAGGCAGACAATGTCCTCTGAGTGGGGGCACATTTAAATAAGGAAAGCTCTGATTTCTCTTCGTACAGTAAAACACACATATGCAAGTGAATTGAGTGGCATTGACAAAACAAGAAGGTAGTTTATGTTGTGCTACATTTTCAGCTATTTTGGAGCTATATCTGTGCAGATTCTCTGATTGAATCACGTGAAGAAAAATATGTTTTGTTCATGCTCATATAATTTAAAAGTAGTCTAGTCATTCCTTTAGACTGCCCGTAACTATTAAAATGTTCAGCCAAAACTGCTCCCAAAGGCCAGTGTAAGAAAAAAATGGATGATGCCCATTTTTCACAAGTTTAGCCTGAAGATTGATTGGTCACTTGATTAGTAACTCTTAAAGTTTATTGTTGATTTGGTTTTGCTGCTACTGTTTTTCACACGCTCATTCTTTTTTAGCATAAAGATATGAGGCATGTCACCTCTGTAATCAGCATCTAGGAGGACAGAAATGCATGAAAGCATGAGAATAAGCATGCAATATGGCTTTTAGACTTTCCTGGAATTAAAAGTTTGATTTAAAATCCCTGGAAGATCATAGGAAAGATTCTTGTTTAGTACCCCATTAGTTCCCCACTCAGGATGGAGTTTGGGCATTGTTTAGAAAGTAAAACAAAAAATCAGTTATCTAGCAGATAGGGTGAAGAGAAATAGCCTCATCATGTCTGAAGCAGAAGCTCTACTGAAAACAAATATAATGAAATTAGAGACTGTCATATAATGCCTGCGTTTTCAAAGAAAACGAAGAACTGTGCAGATAAAAACGCTCTGATGTTTCCTAACAGTCACGTGTTTCACTTAACCTTACTAATGTTACATGACTATATTTGGAGGAAGAATTTATTTTAAAATTCATGAAATCTTTTGAAATGTAATTTCAAGCACCACACTATTAAGGAAAAGTAGTTTTCATTTCTTGCAGTGTTTTGGGAGTATATTTATTTTCATTTCTTGCATTTAAATTAACTGATGGTCAAGGTCAAGGAAGAAAAATGAAAAAGTAGTTGAAATTTACTTGAAAGCAAAATACTTGGAAAATAATGGAAAGTAATAGAAATTAAACTTATTTTAAGATGTTAATCATATTAATGTATGCCAAAGATCAGACTAATTTATTCTGTGCTTTAAGACAATCATTTATATACATCAGTATTTTTAGTCCTTCTGAAAGACAGTAGCTTAAAAAGCCTTTGGAACTGGAACGGAGAAGGAGTTGAAAAGGTCTTAATACTGGTCAGGCAGGAAATAATTCAGACACTTAACACATACTCCTAAGGCCAAGTAAGTCATTAATCAACTTGCCAGGTTGTGAAATGGTGCAAAAAGACAACTGACCGGCAGCCTAACAGTTACACAATCTACAAACTTCTCAAGGTTCCACTCCAAGCATTTTGTAGCGAATAATCAAGGAGGAATTATTCTAAAGAACGTTACGAATACAAGGTATTGCTCTCAATTACGCTTTTCCCATATGCTGGCTATAAAATTTGTATTCAGTATGAAGCCAGCAAGAGTTGAACATATAGAACATATGTGTTCATACAGGAATTTGCACAGGTATTTAAATTCTTTCTCTCATGTCACTACTTTTAGCAAAAAATTATTTAGTTTATGAGGTTTATTAGTAACAGGTATGTGTGTGGCTGTTGATCTACATTAGTCAATATCATTGTTATCTGGAGAGAATAAAGGTCACAAATTTCCAAACTTTTTCCCTCTCCAAGGAATGCCCCAAAGAAAAGATCATTTCCAGGGCATTTGGGGTTTTCTAAAGATTTTCATTTAAACTTACAAAAGATCTCAGCTAATAATAGAAGCAGTAGAATTTTCAATTTTTCCTCAGTGCAAAAAAAAAAGACTACAGGATTTTTAAAAATTTTTTTTGTTTGTTTTCTGATTGGATATTTAAGTAAGATTATATCAAAATGAGGTCTGATTACGTTCACTTCCTTTAGTAATATATACTTATTTATATTTACTAAAACGTATTTGAAAGGCCTCAAGAAGGAATGATACTGCCCATTTCATCTTTTCCACTCCCCTCACCTTGCAGGTGAATTACTGTATAGTGTCTACTTTTATCGGAGTGCCGGGGAAGTATGTGATCATGTTTCTCTCGCATATTGCCATCTAACTGGTTGAAAGGAATTTCTGGATTTCTTTTTATTAAAAACACTTCCTTTCTCTTTCATCTTTTTTTCTCAACTACTAAATTTACGTAGCTAACTTGGTTTCCTATTAGTTTTTTGACCTGGCCTTTTTGCTTTACTGTTTTGTCTCCTTTCTTGTTTTAAAGGCTTTTTTTTTTTTTTTTTGTATGTATGTTGGTGGTTCTTGTTTTATCATTGTGAGGTGTTAACTTGCACTTCAGATTGATGTGTAAGATTTTGTTTGAACTCTCTTTTAAGAGTAAACACTTATTTTCCATTGCTGGGCAAGGTCAGTTTAAGTTGAGGCTGTGAATAATCAGCATCTCTTTTGTTTCCCGGAAAATTCTTCCTAGTGTCCTTTAGGAACACACTCTGTTCTAAATATTGATTTTTTTTTTTTTTTTTTTGGTTCTGTTTCTGTAAAAGGAAGGAATTCAACCCTTCTGAATCTATGTTGTATTCAGCCATCCTTCTCAGCTGTCCTGCTTAGACAGCATTTAAGTTGAAGCATAATCTGAGCATAAAATTTAGTGTCTGTTTTCATAGTCTACTGGGAAACAATGATTAAGATTGTATTTTCATGTAAAAGGTAGATCTCTAGGAAAAAAAAAGTCACAAAAGATAAAACTCAGTAATATGTGGGTAAAGACATAAAGGTGTATTCTAGGTTTGAAGATCACTTTTGTTTAGTGTCCAGTCTAAACTAAATATAACACTTATTAAGCAGCTAAAATCTACTCCTAAAATATTTTTTATTTTTGGAAAGTGTTTATTTCTTAAGAATGGTTTTTGGGTTTTTTATTTCAGTGCAGCTTTTATATTCTTTAGATATGCTTGAGCACGAAGAGTTTGCAGTCATCATTTTTAGCTATGAGTAACTTGGAAATACGTCAGATAGGATTTACCAAACTAAATGGAGTCGTGCACAGTAGAGACATCTGTGTCTAAGCCAACTTTGTAGACTGCACTTGCAGTCAATAGAGAAAACAGGCAATCTTGGGTGAAATTTGTTTTTATCCTAAAGTAGATGCCTACAACAGGATGGATGAATAGTGCCCTAGAAGTACTTAATTGTTCCCTCTGACTCCAGGTTAGCAATTCCTAATGTAGAAAACAACGTTATGTGTGTATAAAGTGATGTGAACACCACCAACAGCGTTGTTCCTTTTAAAAAACGCGCTAATGTGTTTGCTTCTATAAAATTCCTTGAGATCACATTCTTTTTCCTTTAAGTGATGTTTTCAATGTTGAAGTTAAAAAAAAGAAGAGGTGGAGGGCAGGGAGATTCCATCTAGTTTTGGACTGAATTTTGTTCTAGTTCATGTGGTGCTAAAGCATTTTCTTAAAACATGCACATCTCAGTTGAAGAGCACTCTTCTTGATGCATTCTTGAAATAGGAAGATGGCATCTTTTAAATAGGATTATTTAATCCTCAACTATTTGCTTAAAAAGGTTTTAAATTGGCAATTCTAGACACACTTTTTCCATGAAATTTTTCAAGCAACCTTATTTTTATGTTGCACATCACTAAAACCTAAGCAATTACTATTTTCTGCCTATCTCAGATAAGACTTAAAGCAACTTTATTAATTATTGCATTTCATTACATTTTTCAATCCTTTTGTAGTTTGGCTTACAGTAATAGGCCAAAATTAATTAGTATTGCTTGCAGTGTTGCTACACAGGTTTGAAACATTATTGATTATGTTTTAGTTCTATGTATTTAGATACAGATACTGATATTTATTGCGTTGTTAGCAAGGAAGGAATATTTTAGGCAGGAAGGACCATGTAAACTCCTTGCAAATTGGAGCATATATGATTTTACATCTGTTCAAAGTAGGCAAATCTTCAGTGCTTAAGAGAACATTCAGAAGACATATACACTGAGTATATGGTAGAGAACTCAGATTATATAATTACTAATCTAGAAAGCATTATATATATAAATGGTGAGTACATTTTGAAAAAAGGATTTAGCCATCACAGTATGCGCTAAAGTCGGAGTGGCGCTGAGGAGCCTCTTGCCACTTCACTGCTTGGCAGTATCGAATTAGAAGAAGCATTTACGTGAGGTATTAGGGAGCTGTATTGTCATGTTACTTCTCATATAATGTATCTGTTTTATGAGGATGGAGAAATGTGAAAAAAAGCAGCAACGTTGTGCTTTCCCAGACCATGCAGAACAAATTGTGTTCGCGTTACAGCTGGAGCTTCAAAGAGAGGTGCTTTGAGTAATACCCTTTCCCCTAGGCAATAACCTGTAACATGGGCAACACCTCATAAATAAATCTGGCATTTGTGGGACAGAGGATATAGTTCTCCAGCTGGGAACTGCTGCTATGCTTTGCATATCCTGCTTCCTTCATTACAGCTTGGCAAAGCCCATTCCCTTTCCTGTATCTTAGTCCTTTGTGTCGACCTATATGTTTGGGTTTCTGCTGGTGGTTCCACATTCTGCATGCTTTCCTCAAAGTGGAGCGAAACGCTGTCCCATAAGTAACCGAGATTATGGGCAAGCCTCCAACAGTCTCTGTGCTCCTGAGAAACTGGTTCCTTCTGTTGGTGATAAATCATGTTTTGATGTCCGTGTTCTGAATTGTTCTTCATGTTGTAAACTTGGGTTGAAATGTTCTCCCATAAGAGTTAGCTTTTCATATTGGGCTGGAAACTCCTCATCTTTGTGTAGCAATTTGTTTTATTATAACCGATGGCTTTTAATTGTACCTCCCATAATGAAGAGCTGACTTAATACTCTGTGCTAATCTTGTTATGACTTATAAAAGGTAAGTAGTTTCTCTAACAATTCCTAAAGATCACGGTAAAATGTTAAAGGATTTTTATTTAAATTTTCTTTTCTCTTTATTTTTCACGTTAATTTTTCACTTACAGCATGAGCTTTTCTTTGTGTCTCTTTCTGTTTTTCTTGTAAAGATTTTTTTTGTGCACACTTATTATTTGCAGCAAAACATATCATGGAGATTTAAGTACATCCAATTTACTACAGTCGATGATTTCATTTTTCAAACCAATCATACTTGATAGATGGAAATTGTCAGTGGATCTCTTGATTTTACCATTCCCTTAGTTCTTTTTTTTTTTTTTTTAATTACTTTATTTCAGAGTCTTGTTTAATGCTTCAGCCTATGGGAGAAAGCATACTCTGCATTTCAGCACAATGAAATTGTACCTTAAACAATCATAAAATTCAGTTTCCTTGAGAAACAGTAATGTGACTTGAATGTTTTGGGTTTGATTACATTCTGCCTGGACTGCACAGGAGAATGGTACTGAACGATAGCTGCTGTATCTACTGCCAAGATACACTGTGAGCCAACAAGCTGTGGACCTGAGCAGTGAACAAAGAAACTCTCCCTTTCCCGGGAAAGGAGAGACAGCCACAGGTTCTTGTTTCTGAAACAACCTGTGAGCAAGAGGAATTGCAATAATACTAGTAATCGTTTGTCCCAATCAGTCCTGGTACTGTATGTGGTGTAATACGGAATCTTTACTTCGCAGTAGCTGTGAAAGGAATGCTTTTTTTTTTTTTTTGTAAATGTCACAAAATAGTAAAATTTACAAAGCATAAAATATGATAAAAGGCACCTACAGCACATGACTCCATTTCTACAAAACTCCCTTACAGCTAAAACTGTACGTGTTAGAAAACTGGTGGGTTTTATCTGAAATCCTATTTTAATGCAGTTTTGTTTCAAAGTAGCATTTAGGATGTGAGTATACAATTCATATTAAACGAATGGAAGTATTCTATGATTATAAATGCTGATATCAGTTATGTTAAAACGTGGTTTGTATTCTGCAGCTGTGGGCATAGTTTGGGAAACAGCCAAGTCTAGCTGCTCAAGCCTTTTATTTCAATCTCATGGATTCCTCTTCCACAGCTGCTTTTAAAATTTGTGGCAAGCAAATTATTTCCCATACTGCATATGTTGCCCTTCAGGTGAGTGATAAACTGCAAACTTTAGGCTGGTTGTAAGAAGCCACAAAGCAAAATTAACTTTGTCACTGAAGTCCTCTGTGTGCACAGAATTAAAAAAATGACCTGGGCGAGGCTGTGTGTGAAGCCAGCTGTCTTTTGTTTCCATTGCCATTTGGACATTGTAAGAGCAAAACGTTGTCAGCACGTTTTTTTATATTAGAAGATTTGATCTGCAAATCTCAGCTGCTCTGTTCATTATAAATCTCTTGTTTTTGTCCATACACTAGCTCCACTATAGGTTGGAAGGGCTTAAAGATGAACTCAGGAGGAATAGAGGCTACAACTCGAGAGTAACTATTACTGCTCAAAGGAGCTGTTTTCCATTCGCAAACATGGCTTTGCGCTATGGGTTTGGGCTCCTTCTGTTCCTCCACTTTGTTGAAGACTCTCTCTTGACTTCCATTTTACTTCTTCAGCACTGTCTTTGTCTGCTAACATTTTTCCTCTTTCTCTAGTAGCTTTTCTCTGTGTCCTTTGGATCGCTTATTTTACTTCGTTTTAGTAGATTGTTTCTGAATGTTTGTGTTTTGTATTCTTTGGTTTTGCCTTTTTTTTTTTTTTTTTTTTGTTGTTGTTGTTCGTTTAGGACTATGTTATCTCACTAAGTTTCATTCCACAGTTTGCTAAATTGCTTGGTTATTTTGCAGCAGGCCCATTCCTCGTTTTCTCTTTTCATATGGTTTTCAGTGAGAAATAAGAGAGCCTCTTCCATTTTAAACAGAAGTCTATACACGTAGGCCCATGTCTCCTTTTGCATTCACTTGTCTTTTGGCTTGCCACATGCGATCTCGCTTCTCCCCTTCTCTCTGTCTCTCTTTCTCACTGAGCACCTCTCTCTTTCGTGCTTCCCTTCATGTCATTAAACCATCTTTTGGTCCAGAATTGTCCTTTGGTAAATTATAGATAAATATTTTCTTATTATAAAGAGAGTTTATGTCATGCCTTTAAAATTGGGGAAAAAAAAAACAACTCTGGGCCAAATTTGGGCATCATTAATATTTCATTTGAAGTTTTCTTGTATGGTATTTTTGGTGGGAAGGAGGGAGGGATTTTTTATTTTTATTTTTTTAAAGAAACATTTTTTTCAGGGCAGGACACCATAACCCACTCTAAGTTGCAACATTACTTTCCATAAGTTATTCCATTACTATAAATAGATTGTGTTACGCTGTAGAATACGGTATTTTATGTGAATATACATTTGGGGCAAGCTGCTGTGGAATGGAAGAAAGAGGTTTAGAAATTGGTTCATTTCAGACTTCAGGGACTGCTCTTTTACGAAGGCAGCCTTTGGGGGATTGACTGTGTATCATAACTGTCAGATCATACATATTTACTTTCTATGCATTTGTTCTGTAACTACAAATCCAACCTGAATTCTGAAAGATAATCTGGATTCATTCCTTCGCTTTCTCAGCAGAGACAAATGTTCTCTGCAAGGGAAATTACACCCTGTGTGTCACCTGTGCTATTCCACTTCCTTAACTACATCTACATAATTTTATTGTATTAGTCATCTCACGGAAATATACAGTATCCCTGTGAATGATGTGCAAAAGAGGATGTACTCTGTTCATCCTCCTGTTAGGGGGTTGTCTTCCAGAGAAGTTTCCTTTAGCTTGTGGCTGCAACTTCAACCACACCATAAAGCTTTTTGCTGCAGTGTGAGCAGTTCAGTCAGGTGACGTGGCCTAAAACAGGCTTCAGGTTAGTGCATCTCCCAACTTGCAACTTCATTGTCCTGTGCAATGTGGTGTTTTTCCAAACTTGAGAAGAATTAACAAGCGATGATGCTTCACCAAAGATACAGCTTAACCTGTGTTGTGTCCACAAGCCTGATAACCTCCAAAACTTGTTTGTTTTATTGTTGTTGTTGTTCTTTTTTTTAAATCTATAAAGTAAAGAGACAGAACTCTAAAAGCAAGTGCTAACTAAAATATTAGACCAAGGAGAGTCCTCCACTGGAGTCAGACTAATAAATCTGGAATAGCACAGGGACAGCCAAGCAGCTAGGAAGAGCATTTGTTGAGAAGGCAGTTGCTGTTCTGACACTGTTACTTTTTACAATAAAAATGCAGTATAAAATTAATCCCAAATACTGCATTTCTTTTAGCCAAACTGAAACAATAGAGTAAATTTCCCTGGCTTTAGCCAAGAGCTTTCATACAACTCTGAGCTGTTTATACAGTTATGAAGAAGGATTATTAAATATCTTAAGAAGCAACCTAATCTATATTTAATATATTTTGAATATATTTAAATTGTTTCTTTGATACCTGGAAGTTTTAACAGCGGAGTTGTAAAGCAGGTCATGAAAAGACAGTGATATTAGTATTTTGTTTATAAACTTAGGTTCAAACTTAAAATAATCATAATTATATGAGAAAATGTGGAATTTTTATATAAAACTGGAGTTTAACAAATAATTTTAAATAGTGTGTTCTTTGATTTTATTGTTATTACCCTGTTCTTAGCCATCTTGTTTATTGTTAGGGGAGTTTTAAATTGCTTGTCGCAGACTCTGACCATCAACTATTACTCTTCTGCTTAAATATTTTAATCTTGTGTAGAGTATGCAAGAATGATACTGAAAATATGTAGAGCCTCTGTCTTAGATCCCAGGAGCTTGCCCATTATATCTCTGTATTTTGCATGCTTGTTAACTTCTGTAGCTCACAAGCTCTGTGCTCTCTTTGCAGGTCCAGTCCAGGTGCAGCAGCAAGGAGAATATCCTCAGAGCAAGTGAGTGCTGAAACTTTCTGACTTTTCTGTGATTAAAAGAAAAAAAA